>NC_066362.1:67707628-67745128 GCF_013377495.2 Cygnus atratus
TTAATTGTAGTGTAGAGAGAAGAGTTTCAAAATGTTGGGCTTCTCAGATCATATTTAGTCAGTGTTTTTCAGCTATTGATAATTTGTGGATCTTTAAAAATTATCTTGATTGAATTGTAGATTCTTGTACAAAGAATGGTAGTCTGCTGGGATTGGGTATGTTTTGTAGTACACAGCTTTCCAAAATCTCAATCACATGTTAAAAATTGCTAATTGGTATTTGCGTTATCAGTTGCCATATCAGCAATTATCTTTTCAGGCTTTCAAGTTAACTTTTCCTGCAGTGGGTTGCAGGTCCACTGAAGCAGAGCATATTCCAGTAGTGATATTTCTGCATGATGTGTCTACTCTTTCTCAGTTCTACTTACTGTGGGCTTTATTTAGTTGTTCCTTGGCTCTCAATGGGTTCCCGAAACAAGTCCTACTAGTTTTAAGCAGAACAGCCACATGCAGATGCAGTCAAAAGATTTAGAAAGGAGGAGATATATAATTCTTCTTTACAATAGCGTACTACCAGGGTATTACATTATTAGCTGACTACTATTCAGATCTTGATCCCAATAGAAGACTGTTTATATTGTCAGTTTGAGTAACACTGCTTCACTCTAAATCTGCTCCCTTGATTGTCTGCATGATGTATGTATTAGATTTTCTCCTACAATCCCTTCTGGATTGGCTAGATCTCTTTCCAAGAAAATATGCGAATGTATTGATACTACATTATTTTAAGGACTGAGCCAATATGGGTGTGATGGCACCAAGTCTTGCTCCCTTCACCCAGCCTAATCTTTTAGTAGTGTCCCTACACACTTGAAACTGTCTCACACCGTTATATCACAAGGGCTTTTTACGAGAGGGCGGTAATTCTTAGGATTGTGCAGTCAAAGCACAAAGACATTGGATTGCAAGACAGCCCACACATTGTAGTGGTCATTGTATGCAGAAATATTGTTTCTTAAAGGACCCCAGGCCAAAAGGTGGGCCACATGAGGCTGGAAGAGCTGGGCCCTTTTGACTGTGTGTAGGCAAGAGAAGAGTATTTACAGCTGCAGTAATTTCTGTGGATATCTGTGGCCTTTTGCATGCTGCAAATTTGGAGCATGGTCTTGTATGCTCTTAGAAATAAAAATAATAAAAGAAAACAGCTTAGATAAAGGCCCATGGTGGTAATACAAAGGTTACAATCATGTGGCAAATGGTACATGGACAACTGGTGAGAGAGTCCTGAGAATGAGTAGGTGCAAAGATCTTTGGCATAAGTATTTAACCAGAGATCCCTTCAGATGTACATGTGGGAAGACCCCTGTAAATGGCACTAGCTGTGGACAGTGTGTGGGCCACACTGTGCTGCCTGGCCAGAGGAATGGGATTGCTCCCTGCAGCAGCTCACCAGGACAGAGAGAGAGCGAACAATGACGGCAGCTCTGCATCCCTGCAGTGTCATAGCTAGGGCTGCACCATCACTTCTCCCTTCCTTCTCTGCTCACACCTTTCCATCTCTCAGCCGGCATCCAGTGTGACACGGGCAGTAGTTTTCTTCTTCCTGTTCCAGGTTATGTGCATGGGATTTCTGACCAGGTACTCCAAATTGGCTAATTGAAACTCCTTTTCTCATAGATCCTAGGGTTAAGTGTGAAAGCCAAGTTTTGGAGAGGGATACGGGTGCCTCAGGAGCAGCCTGCCAGGAGCTGGTAGCAGCTGAAACTGTTCCAACTCAGTGGCATTTGATTTCTGTTTGGAAATCTGGACGTTCAGCTTTGGACTAGAGCTGGTGTTTTGCTCTGCCCTTGCCCACTTTGGTTCCACTGATAAAATCATTGCCAACCACCAGCGGGGCTGGCTAGGGGGTAAAAGGCAAAATATGGCACAAAACGCAACAATCTGCCTGTCCTCCAAGGTGCAGATCCCTTGAGTCCAGTGACCCAGAGAGGATGATCTGATGCATTAGCTGTGGTGCCATAACCCTGGTAAATGACTAAGCAGCAGGTAGAAGGGAGTATTTCATAATGACCTAGGGGTAAATTTACAGAGTGCTGACTAAGGTATATGCCTCTTGCTTTGTTGAAATAAAAACATGAAGTCATACCTAGTGGGAGGGCTAAGTTAAAAGAGGTGAGTTGAAGTTTACTGCCTGTGCAAGCAGAAGAGTATGAGGATGTATCTGCAAATCAAATATGAACACAGAAAATCCACATTCTAGAGTTTGTTTTACATGGTTTTAGGAAAATAACTGATTTTGATTTGTAAGAATGACAGCACCTGTTTATGTCTCCTTCTGATTTCGTGAAGCTTTGCTTTAACTTTTATGACCAGTAGCGAAAAGAGTCCTTGTGTCAGAAAATAAATTTGATCTTCTTTCCTTTTAGATACTCTTCTACTTCAGCAATTTTTTTTCAGGCACTGTAGCTGAATATAAAAAATCTTGGAAACTGCAGATTCTTTCATGTCACAGTTTGAAAAGATATGTCCAAGTCATTGGTGAGAGTCAGAATTATACAGAGAACTTTGCTTTTTATTTACTTTTTCAAATATATGTCTTTCCTCTATGCTGTGTCTCAGGTCACTTTAAAAATGATTTTAATATTTGTAGCAAAGTGTAGATAACATAAATATCCCCCTTGATAAAAGGAATTAATGAACGAACTCTACTGTATAGAAAATGAATTTTCTTTAAAAATGGCATAATGAACCTTTTTTCTCCTGCAACCAAAGTGTTTGCTTTCTTACCCCCTTCCCTCTAAACATGTTTTGAACATATTTATGGTTAAATATTCAAGGATGGGAAAAGGCCATGCAATAACCTTCCTACACTGGTGTTCAACTGTTAATACAGATTGGCAAATAGAAAGTTATTTGGTGGTGATAACAGTCCTTTCAAGTGTTTACAGTAGAGAAGAAGCAGGTTAGAATGGACATGACCTAAAGTATGCCACAGACCGCTGCTACTTTTATTGTTATTATTTCTTTTGTTTGTTGTATGGTAATTTTTATAGGCGGTACTCAGGCTCTGTGCTATCCAGGGCATTTGTTGCAGCTGCTTGTGATTTTCCACCAAACTTTTCTGATAAAAAAATAGATTCTCAAATATAAATACTAAAATAACACAAAAAGAAATAGTTTCCCAGGTAAAATAATGCTAATTTGCTGGAAACGTGAAAAAAAAAAAAATATATATATATTCAATCATAGACTGAATGATTTAGATGGGCAACTGACAATACTGCAGTTCAAAATGGTTCAACTGAACCTCCAAGAGACTGTACCTTGCCCATCATGAGGTCTTATTCTTGCATATGAATATTCTGCCATTTATGTAGTTTCTGTGCAGCCTGGCTGATTTCACTGTTGTCTTGCTGGTTGCCCACAAGCTGGCAGAATTTCCCAATTTAGAGGTAGTAGCTTTGATACTGGATGTGTCAGAGCTACAGTACGTGTGCACAGCAGCTGATCTGCACATAGCGCAGTAACCCTGGCATGGCCTGGACCCATCACACCTGCTGTGCATGCACAACAGATCTGTGGGTAAGTGTTAATCATTACTAGAAGTAGCCAAGTCTATTTTTCTATGGAAATTTGCAAATTAAATGGAGAAAAATAATTTGCTTTCAGAATAACATGAATGAAGAAAACAAAGAAACAACTTAATTTCTGTCCAGGCTAGTGCAGACATTTTCAGATAGTTCCTTTCCTATGATATTCCCGAGTATAAGGAAAACAATGACATTTGTGCAGCATGTTCCAGTTCAAGTCACAGCATACAAGTTGGGGTATTGGCAGTAGTATTGCAGCTACACTGGTGATGAAAAACCTTTGTGTAATAATGTGCTTGACCTAGAACTAGGTTCGAAGTGCAGATTTCACATCCAGATTTCACTGCTAAAGTATGCTGGGTTGATAGCCAAATCCTCTGGTTGGTTACTTTTGTTAGAAATAGGAGCCAGCTGCAATGCCTGGATATGCCTTTCTGTACTTCAGACCACATTAATGTAGCAACAGCAGTGACCGAATTTCTCAGTGCAGACAAGTCCCTAAGTTATACATTTTTTTTAATGGGATACTTTCATTAGTGCCTTAGCTGATATCACTCATAAACCAACCCTTGCGCTACCAGGTTTAATCATTGTCTCGAGGCAGAGGCTTATTAGTGCAAGGTCATTCTATACTTTTTTATTTCATATTTTCCCTTGGAGAAAGTGAGCGATGTCTCCAGAAAAATCACCTACCTCCTGCCTAGCATATCAACATCCACAGACGTGCTGCCAGCATAGATGTAATGCCTCTTGGCCAAACCTCATGTTGCACCAAAACAGAGAGTTTACAGTAAAGGACAGATAATAAGATCAAGTCCTGAAACTTGTATGTGGGATTATGCAAGCTATTTAATGAATTAATGATAAAACTTCTATTAAAAAAAAAAAAAGTGAAATGTTTCTTGAAAATATTAAATCTCTCATTGTGAATTAAGCGCTTTTGAAATGCTGGATTGATAACTCTGGAGATCAAAGCTTTACACCTGGCTGAGCTACTGACATGTCCCCGTGGCCTTGGAGCACCCCACAGTCTAGCCCTCAGGGGTGCTGGAGTGCTCTGATTCCTATGCCACTGTTAAGGAACTGAGGTGCAAAAAGGCAAAGTGACATATTTAAGCCCACATTAGAAGTCTGTGGTGAAGCAGGGATTTCAGACCAGGCATCTGATCTCCTCGGGTAGCAATCCAAACGGGAACTGTCACTCCTCTCCAAAAGAAGATGCAGTGACAGCCAGAAAGCCGCTGATCAAAAAAGGGTGAGAGATTTCCCAGTTCCATCAAGTCCATAGCCCTTCGGTAGAGAAGCAACAAAAAAGCAGAATCAAGGCAGCGAGAGTATTTTCAGGTGGCTGACACCTGTGTGTTGGTAACCGGACTGTGATCTAACAAGCTTATGTGTTGTAGAATAGTGAACAATGACAGAACATAATCTTTTTGTAATTCTTTGCCGTGACCATACCTTGTTTTAGGGTGTATTTCTAAGTGAATTTTAAATAGCTCGATTCATTGGGAAAAATTTCTGCTGTATGGCTGCTCACGACCTGTGATGAAGGTGTTTTAGATCAAAATATGGCAATTACATGGAAACATGTTAGTCCCCTCAGAATTGCTATTTTACCTTTTTCTCCTGCCTTCCTCTCCAGGCTGCTCAGCAGCACATGGACTGCATTTTTGGGCTTCTTCACTCCTTGGTGGCTTTTTGGACAAGGAACCGAGAAGCCAAGATTTCCCACACCTCTGTGTTCTTTGCTTCCTGATTTTTAACTCCTGGAGCATCACACAAAATATACTAAGAGAAATCCAGTTTCAGAATCTGCATGACAAATCAAAGGTTTCTGCATGACAGGAGTTGTAGTTCTTTGATCTGAAGTACTGATACTGCTTTTTTCATTTACATCAGTAGGAAATTCGTCCTTTTTTCCTGTTCTGTACATACTCCTTAACCCCAAATGATAATAAATAATGTTTTAGAAAGTAAGAAGAATTAATGTTGTATTTATAACCATGTAAATTAAAGAGGTCTCAATTAATAATGTGAACCACATAATTTAAAATAAATAAATGAGATATAGGCAGAAAAGCAGTCAACCATATGTTTTCACCATATGCTGAAGCATACTTACTGTCCCTTATATCCTGTATTCCCTGTGAAAACTATGTATACATATTCACTGATGGGGGGAAAAAAAAAAAAGAAAAAAAAAAAAAAGAAAACCTGCATGAAAGAACTTTAAAGCTACAAGATCAAGTACTCTGTATTTGGACTCTGTGAAAATTCATGCAGTCATAATTTCTCTAATAAAAGGATATCATGAAGATATGGTCTTTATGTACTTGATCACATCAGTTTTTGCTTGGAAGCTCACCCTCATTCACTGGAAATGATGTATGGTAGTCACTGACTGAGTGTGAACATTCAAATGAAGGCATTGATCCGTATCCTAAAGATATGTCTTATATACCATCTCATCTTTTCTTCATTGGAGAGGTAGTTCTGGATTGCTTAGAGTCTGTATCTGATATCTTTTAGATGAGTTGACGGTTATAGATATTTCCAGGAAACAGATCACTTACTGTCTTGGCTATAAGATCTGGGCTTCACTTTTGCTGCTTTATTGATGGAAATTAAACAGAGCTACCAAGCAGTGTTCACATACCATTAAGACTGGTTGAAAATGTTCTTTTCTTTTTTTTTCATTGAAAAAAGTTTTTTTCTTCAAAATAGATATTCAGCCCATTTCCTTTTACTACAGAAAAATATTCTTTAAATTGATTTTTTCATTTGGAAAACCAGAGGTAAACTTTTCACTCCAAATTAGGTAAAAATTCTCTGCCTTTGTACATCCACACTGTACCACGTATGGTAGAAGTCTCAGTACTGGCAGCATAAAGGTCAGTGTAAGCTCTTTGCTGGAGCCCATCCTGCTGCAGGATGCTGCCACTTGTACTGAAGCTGCAGCACTTCCACCAAAGTGGTCTGCAGTTTGAGCAGCTCAGCCAAATGGGCAGAGTCACAAACTCAACAGGAACCATGAACTGTCATCTCTCCTGGAGGCAAGAGCTTGGGGGGTGACCAGACGTTACCCTTCTCTGTGATCGCAACATTGGCAGTGGCTGCAGTCTAGGTATGCCTCACTTCAGTAACTTTTCAATCAGAAATGCGATACCTTTTTTCTCGTATGTTTACCTGATCAGTTCCTTAGCATAACTCACTGAGGCAGGACTTAGAAAGTCTGTGAAGGTCAGGTAGAAGTAGATATTGCTTGTAAAAGAAAAAAAAAAAAAAAAATGAAAAGAGAGTGGGAAGGAGCAGAAATTTGCTTCATCTTGAAACAAACAGAATGGAATTGGAATTTGAACGGATGAATTATGTTTTCATGTTCATATTTTCTGTGTATCCATAACAATCCCAGGAGGCTTCACATCAACATTTTGAAATCTTTTGATAAATGCGCTCACATTCTTATCAAAATTGACTTGTGTTTGGATTTCTCAACTTATACTTCAATTAGCATTTGAACCCAATACTTTTAAGCATGTGATACAGTGATGTCTTCAGTGCATATATTTAATTTGAATGTTTCAGATCATTACTACTACTACTAAGTGCTGTTTTACTTCTAGGGGTTTTCAAGAGCTGATCTTATGATTGTTTCACTTACCTTGAAAATGTATTTTTTTCTATTATCTACTTTCTAACTTCCATTTATGTCTTTTTAGAAATATAGAAAACAATTAAGATTATGTCAGTGCTGAAGATACTGAAGTCTTAGGTTGAAACCTAATTGGAACCTGTCTTTCAGTGAGGAATAGGTCAAAGGAGTTAATGGCTAATGTGTGACTTAGAGCTGATTTTGAGGAAAGAATGTGGAGTTATGCAGCTATTATTTCCTAATTTTTTTCATCCTCTTTTTTCCTTGTGTTATGCAGAACTTAAAAGTTCTTTACTAGGAAGATAAATGGAAAAGAAACAAACCAAGAGGTGACATATTCGGTCTAATAACCATGCCTGATATAAACTTATATACGTATAGCACTGACGTCTTCAAAAAATGATGGTCCACATGCAGTTACATCTAATATTCTAAATACAAAAACATAGGATTTTTTTCCAATTTGTTCCTAGTACAGTAAATAAAATATCCACCATTGTTTCTGCTTCCGGCACTATGAAGAATACAGCAAACTTAAAAGACAGAGACTGTTCAAGGCAGATGAGATCAGGCCCCTGTGTAACAGAGGCAGAAAATCTAGAAGTTTGTCAAGTCCCTTTGAACAGAAGTTGGTCACAATGAGAGACAACGTGTTCAATTTTGGGCTCCAGTGCAGCTCTGTTTGTGCTGGCTCAGCTGCTGGAAAGGAGCCACGGGGTTAGATTGATCACCCCACGTGGAATACACCTCGCAAGAAGGATGCTGCATATGTTTGGCACAATGACCCCTCACTATTCCCTTGATTGGGACAGAGGGAGGAGGCAGAGCACTCCACTATTCTGGCTGATCAGAAGTCATTGAAAGACACAGTAAATTAGAGAAGCCCTTCTGAGGTGAGTTAATTTATACTGGAATGGGGAAAGACGTGGACCTAGTGTCCAGGAGGTGTAAAAAATGACTTTCTCTGCTCCCTCTCCCTTAGTCCTGGGCTGCATCTCCTGACAGCTGAAAGCATTAGGGAAGTCACCATGGCTAAACCATTTTATTACTATGAGACTTTGCAAGACGAGGAAAACCATGACTATCCAGTTAGGTTCAGAGGACAGTGGACTTCCACCATATTATGCTTTCCAGTTCTCCTGTGAAGCTACGGATCATTTCCTCTGCTTGAGCAATTCACTCTGTGAAATGAAGAGAATTGTCTATCCCTATAGCGCACTTCGAGATCTGTGGTTGAAAAGGACGTATGTGAGATATATATTGCCATTTCTTTCTGCCACTCACAGTGCAAGTTTAGCTTTGCATGTAGAAATCCAGCAGCTCCTTGTTTTTCAAAGAACAGGGCTGAGAGGAAGGAGGTATCAATGGATTAGGATTTAGGAGAACTTTGCTTTGCCACAGGCTTGCTGTGTGACTTTCAGATTTTTATCTTTTGTGTTTCAGTTCTCCATATGTAAACTAAAGATAATAATGCTCCTCTTAGCTTGATCTTTGTCCTATTTATTTAGTTTATAAACTTCCTGGGGCAAGTGATCATCTCTTAGTTTGTATATCACCTACCACAGAGAAGCTCAGATACCGTTTAGGGCCTCGATGTGCTGTTATAAAATATCCATTAAATAATTATATTATGTCATGCATTGCCAAATGATTTTGTCTCCTTAGACTTCTAAAAAAATTCCTTAATATATAAAAAAAGACTCAGTCCCCAACATCTGCAAAGCTTTTGCTTTTGTGTGGAAGCAGAATGCAACTGTGGAAAAAGACCTTTCTGGGTACCAGCAAGCTTTACACCTGGCTTTGTTCTTGAATAGACTGAATTCTTAAGACAGAATTGCTTCTGGAAAATTGTTGAGCATTTCAGGGGGATGTTCTGATCCTATTAAAATGAACCCTATAGATACATAAACACACAAATAAATAAATGTCCTGCATGTTGTTTGGTCATTCTTTTGAAGAATGAGTGCATAGGTGTATTATACACAGATCCTCCATACCGATGTTACTCATCTGAGAGGTCCTTCTGCAAAATCTCTGGACATTTGATTCTGCTCAATAACTTTGAGCAATAATGTGATCAGAAGAAAGGCAGAACATTTGGTTTGATGCCTATATGCAACTGCATTTAAATGTATAAAATTGTGTATGTTCTGTACTGGAAAAGAGAAAACAAGTCATTGGGATCTACTAGGGAAAATCAATTATGTTCTTTCCAAACAGAGACATACCCAAGTTCCAGGTAACTAACATTTCTTGAACAGAATATTTTTTAATATTGGATAGATCAGGACTATGAATGTCTATGTGTGTCTCACGGCATTCCATAAAAGCCGAAAAATTAAGAAAAAATCAAGTCCAGCCATTCTCAAAAGATTTGCAATCCTTCTGACAAATTTTGAGCTTCTAACAAAATTGAAAAGTAGACACTTTCATTTGGATTTATATTTTATGTGAAATAATCACCCAACTTCATTGCTGAGCTGCGTATATAAGACACTAATATTACCAAACTTTATTTCAGTTTTCTCTTTGCTAGATGAAACTAGAGCAGATTAAGTGTGAGTGCCAGTTACTCTGATATAGGAAACTGGCTGAGACTCAGGCCCAGAGTAATAGTGACACTTGATTTTTTGTCTTAAAAACAAGGAAGCCCAGCTAGATTTAGGGAAAATTTTAACTGCTTCAGTCAAAGATCAAAAAGAGAAAAATGATTATGTGAGGATAGCAGAAACTGGGCTGAAGAAGACATTCAGCATTCAAATCTGCCATTTTTTTTCTGTTTTTGCCTCCCTCCCCTCACCAGCAGAAAATATACCACCTCCCTTAGAAAAAAGCTTTTTTTTCTTTTCTTTTTGGTGGTTGCAATAAGACAACTCCAATAAAAGTGGTTGTCGTGAAATAATCACACCTCTGGGGGATTATAGGCATCTGGCTATGATTCATAAAATCCCTCAGGATTGATCCCCCCTTTCCCCCTCCTTAAAGATAACCACACCTCCTGCTGTGTTTTATGACTTGAGAGATGCCGTCTTTGTGATTATAATGTCCAGATATTTACATTGAGTTATTTTGTTTCATTGCATTTTGCATTAAAAAAAAAAAAAAGAGTTTAACTCTCATTTTTGAAGGAGTTCTCACTGCCAAGAGACAAGTGGCTGATGACTATTTCAAAATAATTCCTGAGCATCCATCCCAGGTTGGTCTCCCTTCAACAACATGAATTAATACGGCATGTTGACACCTTCCCTTCCCTTCCCTTCCCTTCCCTTCCCTTCCCTTCCCTTCCCTTCCCTTCCCTTCCCTTCCCTTCCCTTCCCTTCCCTTCCCTTCCCTTCCCTTCCCTTCCCTTCCCTTCCCTTCCCTTCCCTTCCCTTCCCTTCCCTTCCCTTCCCTTCCCTTCCCTTCCCTTCCCTTCCCTTCCCTTCCCTTCCCTTCCCTTCCCTCCCCTCCCCTCCCCTCCCCTCCCCTCCCCTCCCCTCCCCTCCCCTCCCCTCCCCTTCCCCTTTGATGCGCTTTGCTGTACAATAACATTATTGAAGCATATTATAAGCACTTCCTTTTTTGATACAACCTGTACCACATCTTAACACTTAAATTGCTTGGCTTATCCTAAATACACTTTGAAACCTGCCAATAAGCTCTAAAATATGTTGCCAGCTGTGCATACACACAAAATCCTGCAATAAGTTGAACAGCATATTATTCTGTCCATACTTTCTCTGCATTTCTATTAATTGTGGTAGTCAGAAATTAAAAATGACTGCTTTTTCCAGTTTGTATGTGTGTGTATTTTAAGAATCACTATGGCCAAAGATAAGGGACTCTTCAAAACAGGAAAAGTAGCAGAATCTGTACTAGGAACTGCTGAAGACTTGGATGATTTTATTTACACATATTTACTCTAACTTTAATTCTGGATCTTGACACTTAGGATAATGAAAGTGTTAACATCTCCAGAAAGGTTTTACTGAAATACAAGCTGCATTGAGTGTTTTCTTATTCATCCCTGCTTGGGCATGGATTTAATTCTTTTTAATGCTATCGGTGAGAAACAAGAAATGGTTTGCCACAAAAATAGAGTCAATCATTAAACAGTAATTAAAACTATAAAAATTTAGATTGAAACAATGAAGAAATAAAGGGCCTCAGAGAGATTAAAAACATGGTATACTAATGCACTTAGCATACCGTAAATGCTTTGCTGCTTCTGAAATTCCCTAACAAGGTGAGAGAAACTATTCTAAGAACACTATTATCAGGAGACACCTTTGAACTGATCTATCCTGAAGAATAACCCCCAGAAAGATAAGGTGAGGAGGAAGGGAAAAAAAGGGGAAAAAAAAAAAAACAACTTTCATATGTTTGTTGGCCACACAGCACAGCTCCGACTTCTGAACATTTTTCCCCAATTATTTTTGTAAAGTATTGATCGCAATTTAATTTTGCAGTCCCAACATGAGAGGCGCTTCATGCTGAAATGTCTCACAGGAGATTGTAATCAGGGTCTAGCCTGAAGGTGAAGCACTAGTACATAGGTTTTACTCTATTCCTCCACTCTTCATCAGTTCTGGGATTGGAGCAGAGGGCATTCTCAGGCAGATTAATTTTTGACGATGGGATCGATGGAAGATGTTTTTTCCTCCTGACATTGAGTCATCTAATTTGCTGTTTATCTTTGGCTTATTGAGTTTCGAGCATTGTTAAATCATACCTTTCAGCTGTTTAATTTCAGATGTGAATTTTGCATTCCCCTCTTGTACTTTGGCATAACTCTTTTACCTAAAATGAGCAGGGTGATGGGCCTTTTTTGACACCAGGTTACTGCTTTCGAGTCTGTTAAGTACTCCAAGGTAATGTTATAGTACTTTCTAGCCTTTTTTCTTTGCTTGTGGCCATAGATCAGATCATCTCTAGGGAAATCATTACTTGCCATCATTATTATCCCTAGCACCTTCATCTATTCTCCCTTGTTTCCTGACTCCATTGCTTGATGAAGTGCCTACTTGTGAGGACACCTTTAACTCAGGTCTAATAATTAACCCCTTCATTGCTCAGGCTGGTTCATTTTTTGTTCCCTTCCTCAATAAGTTGTGATCTATGAGTTTAGCTTTCGGAGCAGCTTATAATAACAGCACTCTGGACTTGCCTTTAAAGCTCTTTTCTCATTTTTTTTTCCTATTTTTTTCCTTGTTTTGTTTTAGTAGCAAAGTGAACATTTTGCCAAATATATTGCTAACCAAAAATAAAATGCTTTCACTCAAAACAAAATTGGTTTTATTTAACCTTTGTCAAAGGGTTATACATTATTGCTTTACATTTCATGGGGAATGTCCTAACCTTAGTCTAACTCTGAACAATCTACAGAATATCTCTGCAATTATAAATTTCTAACAACTCAACATATGCATACAATTCTAAATGTACGTGTACTGTGGTGACCAGTGAAAGGTGGCCAGAAGCAATATAATAACTTTTTATGGGGAGACTCTAAACTATTATACATCTCGCTGACTTTGAACTGCCCATTCATAATAATAAAAAATATTTTCATTTTATATTGCCATTAGCTTCAGCTAAAGGCCAGAATATCTAGCTTGTGATGGTCCAGGGAGACAATGCAAGGAGTCTTTTCCTCCTGTTCACAAGCTCAGCACAACTGGTATTTTCATTCCTATCCTGTGTACATGGAGATTCTAACACATTCACAGCACTCTTATGGATTCCATAGGAAGTGAAGGATTGAGTCATGCCAGTCCTCATTTCTGCCCAAATGGCCTGGGGAAATTTCAGCCTTTCAGTCACTGGGTTCTGCCAAGTCAACACACCACCACAACCCCCCTTGTGGTCCATGGCAGTCCAGCTAATAAAATGTACATATACCATAGGGGTATGTGAGTGCTCTCCCACTGAGGAATCTTGCAATTCAGAGCTCCCCTGTGGATGCCTGAGCTCATGAAGAAACGTACCGACTGTCATGTATGCCTAATATTGTTTGTGGCCCTGCTGAGCTTACCCACACCTCGGTTGGAGATGTGGGTTTAACTCCCACTTGTGCCCTCAATAGGTACCCAAGGGACCCAATAGCCCTCCCTACTCTCGGTAGGTATTTGCATACATAACAATGTGTATGTGTATATATGAGTAAGTACATATATATATAAATACATATCATCCAATTCAGAATGGTTCCCATATCTTACAATATGATCTTCTATCCCGTTCATTCTAGCTGTTTCCTCCTACCCATTTCAATTCATATCACCTCCAAGAGTTTTCATCTTTTGGACAGAAGACTACTCATTATAATCTTCTTTGAAGGGTGAAAACCTCAGCTCACACAGCTTGAACTTTGAGTTGAAAATATTTCAGCCAATTTATGTGAGGAAAGTTCTCAATATACTTTCATTTTTTAAAACTAACGTTAACATTTGTTTACTTCAGGGCACTTTTTACAGTGAAGGTTTGACTTGGGCATGGTGTTTTTCATATAATAACAATAAAATCATGATGAAAAATAAAAATGTTAATTTGATATAAAGTTAAATCAAAATCTCATAAATGTAACATTAAATTTCATTTGAATGTTATTTCTATGGTGAAAAATAAAATATTAGTTTGCACAGGATCTTTTAATATATTAATATTTTACACCTCTTAGAAAAGGCCTGTGTGTTTAACACCCAAGTATAAAGCACCGTGTAGGGGATAGATGTTACAGGGCAAGAATTCACATGGTATATCGAAATTGCCACATGGTGGTTTGAGGTCATATCAAACATCACCTTTAGCTGGTCTTTATCTTTTAGAGGCCTAGACAAGATGCAGGATGAGGCATGTGCCTCACTTTTGGGTGTCTACAATATCCCCATGTTTTGGAGCACTGCATTTGAAATGTTTTGCGAGGCAGACATCTTTTGAGCCAGGCTCTACCTGCAGCCTCTTGAACGCCACCTTCTCCAACTGCCCCCTGCCAGCAGCAGCTCAGTCCCTTTGTTGCAGCCAGTGAAAGTAGCTGTAATTACTGGCTGCAGGTGTAAATGCTTGCTCCCTTGGCCTAAGGGAACGGAACCATAGCCATGATTAAAGGTAGTTAGCTATCCCTAATGACTACAAACATGCGGTGCTGGTAATTACAACTACTTTTCATTCCACCACCCCTGAGGACTGACCTACTGCCAGCAATAAACTTAGGTGTTTTTTTTTTGTTGTTGTTGTTAGTTTTTTTCTTTTTACCCCCTTAAGTATTATAGTTCTTTTTTTTTTTTTTGAATTAAGTTTTATAATTATTTAAAAATACCAATTTTTTTAAAGTAAGATTTTTGTAATCCTTCTTGACCTCCTTTGGATTCATTGTGACCTATGGTATGAGAAAGATGGATGCAAAGGATCTGATAGGAGCCAGAAAGGGCAGAATACTGGGTAAGGATGAAGCCTGACCCAGTATGGTGACTTTCCATATTCCAATTTGTGCCAGTCATATCAATTCGTACATTACTTTGATGTTATCAAACCTGTGAATCTCCAGCTAATGTTACTCTTCACATATTAAAGTCAATTATGAGCATATATACCCTGCTGCTTGATGGCCTAAATGAGCATATTCATGGTATCCACAATAAGAATCGGTTATTTGATTATAAAGCAAATTAGGATGTTCCTATCACTAGACTATACGGCTGCCTGCTCTGAAAAAGCAAGATGTGCCAGTTCCATAAAATGCTTATCTATTAATCAATTCCATTCAAATATAATCCCCTTTGAAGGTATGTGTAAAGGGCAGAGTAGCTGCAGCAGCAGGATTTCTCATTCTGCAATAGAAAGACTCCAGTCCCCAAGTCTGTAGGAACTGGTTTCTGGTACTACAACCATTACTTATTTTCCCAGAGTACACTTTTATTCAGAGGGTCCAGTGTCACCTGTGTTATCCCTGTTTATGACTTTTGCTACAGAGTTTACTGTCTTTAAAACTCGTTGAAATCTTTTCTCTCTGCCTTTACAACAAGTTAAAGCCTAATTAAGGAAATGCAAACAGGAACTTCTTCTGAGCCTTCAGTAACAACATAACAGATTGTAACACAAGGAAGTGGAAAAGTGAATATACACTTAGTCCCTCTGGCAAAGGAAAAAAAAAAAAACACTAAAAAACATTATGATCTTTTTGGCATTTAAAAAATATCCTTCTATATTGTGACATAAAAAATCAATAATGCAGAACTACTGCTTTAAAAAAAAAAAAAAAAGACAGAGAAAGAAAAAAAAAAAGCTACGACAAGATGCTCCAGATAAAATCTCTCTTAACTGGCTCCAGAAGGGCAGAGTCATCCCTTGTCTGCTTCAGCTGGAGCAGTTCTGACCAAGAGGTGAGGCCTCATATATGGTGGTGAAGCCAAGCCAGAAAAAAAGGAGTGGAAAAGGGAGTTCAAGGTTGAAACATCTACACAACAGACTCCTTTGGGACAGGCACAAAACAATCAGTCAGGAAATCATATTTTTGACAGAGTAGAACTGATTTCAATACTAGACTAAAGATTTGCTGTGAAAATAACTTTTGTATTTGATACTTTTGTTGGAGAATTTATTTCTTTAATGATAGGTTGTGGGATAATCCTATATACTCAAGGACAATTCTGCACAACCTGATCCAGAGAAAAGAAGGACCTTTACCACAGTCTGCAAAAGAGGATTCCCAAGAGTTTGGTTTTCATGGGTGCTGACTGGTGTGATTTTGGGGAAACCACTTCACCCCCTTTGATGGTGATTCCTCCTTCACTTTTGCTCCATATTCTTTGCTTTGTTAACTCTTTGCACCTGCAACTTTTCTGACTGGGGAGTGAGTAATACAAAGAAGACCCAGTTTGGAATGGGTCTTCTGCATATGTAAATCCTAAACTCATTTAGCTTAGGTAATTTGTACAACACAAGACTGTGTTTTTTCTATCCAGAAATAAACATAAGACTGGACTGCACAGTCTGAGTTTTTAAATGTGAAAATTACGACCATTAAAACTGTGATTTGAAAATGTGTCAGCACAATGCAGAGAACAATTTGGATATGTTTGGAGGGTTACTGCCTTAGGGTCAATTGAAACAAGCACATCTATGGGGTACAACAGTCAATGGAGCAAGCAATCTCAGGTGCAAATATGCCTGGGGCTTGTCTAACTTCCATTAAAATAAAAAGTTTGATAGCACTAATCATTTCTGTGCCTTTACATTTTAAACAGCCGCTGGCATTGCCTAAGCATTTTAACTGCATGCTGGCAGAATTGTGAGTTTGCTAGGAGCAGACATCAGGAAGGGCGATAAAGGGTAGAAGGATGCAGAGGTGCAAAACTGCATTTTCCGGAAAATAGGGCTGAATGAATATCCAGAGGTCAAAAACAGAATGATTACAAGTCTTGGAGTCTGCACCAGTAACAAACTCCTGTCTCCCAGCATTTTTAATCCTTGTGAATGAAATCCTAAGATGCACTTGTGATGACATGCCTGTATGGGTTGAAAGGGTCCAAGCCACATCTGAGGACCCACGTGAGGTAAGTGGGCTCTGATAGATGAGCCTAACAGGGTGCAGTACTGCATTTTACCCCCTCCTGAATTTTACCCATCTGCCCCTTGTTTCCGCCTCACATTACCACAAAGGCTGGATATCACAGCAGCGGACAGGTATGTGTCTGCACTTTTGTAGCCCTCTTCTTATGGCAGTGCCTTACTGTAAGTACCCCTTTGCTGATAGCTGCGCAGACAGCACAGAAGGCTGTATGTGCTCTCCTGGGGATAAAGGACTGTGGGACGTGGGTAGGGGAGATTGCCAGGGATAGAAAAAAATCTAGAGACACTACAGTAAAATCTCACAGAGCTTGGTTTTGGAAGTGCTTTTTTTCACTGATCTACTTGCTTAAAACATGAAATGCTCTAAGACTACCAAAAGTCAGATTTCCTATTTTTGTGTTAATCTGATTGTGCTCAATTTTTGTATGAGTTCTTACTAGGCTGCTTTGCTGCTTGTAGAAATAGGTTATGTAGCAGTTCACAGATGTGTGTGGATTAGTAATACCTGATGGACTGAAGTCTAATTGGAGAGAGAGAGAGATGTGCATGAAGCCTCAAGGAAGACCGTTTTACAGTGTCTTTAAGAGAGATTGGGGGCATGATAACTCACCACAGTAAGTTTTCAACTCCAAAAAATCTACATTCAAATTTTGGTGAAGTTGCTAAGGGAAAGTTAGTTTGCCATGGCTTGAGATGGCTTCTAGTCGAACTATTCAGAGACCTTCTGTAGCATGCTGCCATGCTTTGACTAGCTAGAAAGACTGGCCTAGGCTGTGGCAAACAATTGATGTAGAATGGCAGAGGGCTGCTACCTGCACTCCGTTATTCTTCCCAGAGGTAAAATCCTATCTCTGCTGCTGTCACCAGTAGCACTTCTTTTGATTTTAGTGACAATGAATCTGACTTATATGGATCTTGTGTACGATCAGTTATGTGTCCAAATCATGTCTCTATAACCGATTTTTGGTCTATCTCTTTTAGTAAACTAATTAACTAATCATGAACAATAACAAAAGAAAAAGCAAACACCAAAGTTTAGATCTTCATTTTGGGGCTGGGGTGAGAATGAGGTGTGGATAGGGGAGGAAAAGTTGACTTTTAAACAGGCTTTTCTGTTTTCAGGGAGGTAACAGAAGAGGTTGCTTCCAAGGGTGATATTATCTGTTGAGCAGTGCCATGCTAACAGAAGTAAACAGTCTGCTTTGGAAAGGCACAACTAAGTAGGAGAGGAGCTGAAGGAGAAACACTTGTTATACTGGCTACTGTTATGTCCTCTAACAGGGCCAGAATGTGGTTGTTCCCCATGCTCTCTGTGCGTAGTAGGATGCATACAGAAGACCTACCAAGGATGTAATGCAAGGTTGTACACTTGCAATTCTGTTTGGTTTTATCTTTGCCAGGGAGGGTAAGAAAATACAGCAATAGCAGGTCTGAAAGTTACCGTTTCTTTAAATGACAGATGCAACATTTTCTTTCTGAGAATTTAGCCTCGAGGACCCTATTCACTCTCCCTTTCAAACCTTTCAGATCACATCTCATCTGCCTCTGCTTTGTGTAATCAACCTCTTAATAATGGCTTGAGAAGCAGGCAGAGATAATTGGCATCCACTTCATAGAAGAATAATTGTGAGTGTGAAAATAAATTGTATGGATTGTAATTGTTTTTCTTGCCTTTAATTCTTTTGCACAATATTAGTCCTTGTAGTACCTTGGGGAAGAATATAATATAAGATAGCCATTCTTGGTCAGACCAAAGTTCTCATCAAGCCACATGTCTGTCTTTTGTGGGGACTATTAAAAGGTATTTTGGAATAGTGATAAGAAAAAGTAAAGACAGAGCAATCCTTTTCCCAGCACTTCTTTAGTTTCCAGCAATTAGCATTTTGCAAAATTCCTAAGCTAGGCTCTGTATGTATATTTCACCTGTTTAGGTATTTTATATGATTAGCTGGCTATGTTGCGAAATCCCACAATTACTATCCTCACAGGTTCTATGAGGTAGAAGAGTGGTATATTAATTCCATGTTATGGATTTTGAACTGAGGAGCAGAGAGACTTGAAATGCCACCATCTAAAAATAGATTAGAGCTGTTACAGTTCATTAGCACAATAAAAACTTTGGAACAAATTGATACCCAGCCTGTCCTTAAAAATCCAACCTCTCTATAAACTTCCCATTACGATGCAACATGATGGGACAAGGGTGACTGCAACCCTGAAATTTTATGATAGTTGTGTGTTGCTTTACTTTCCCAGTAAATGCCAGTAACATGATCCTATATATGACTTCAGTTACACACGGTTGCTTCCAGATGACTTTTAGACTCCAAGACCAGGTACCCCCCAATTAAAGAAGGAAAGGTGTATGGACGGGTGTGATGATCACCAGAAATGTGCAGATGGTTTAAAAGGATTTTCAGGTTGTTGAAAATGTCAATAGCTCGTGCCACTATAAGATTATAATATTTAAAAAGGTAAATTCTATGTTAGGAGGATGTTGGAAAGATGGGGAAAATACACATCAGAAGGTCTAAGATGACAATAGGCAGTACACGGGAAACATATTTTGTCACTTGGACTCCATTGCCTTGGTGCAGTCCTGTTAAAAGATACCCGAGGCCCAGGATGGATTTTATTCTCCGTCTGTTGTGCAGATGCCACATTGTCTAACCATGAAGTGCTTGGCTCCAGTGTTAGTACGTGCCCTCCCTTAGTTAGTAGCTGGTACTAAACTTGGCAAAGGAGAGAGATGTGCCGCTTGTACTCTGCTCACTTCACAAGCTTACACCCTTGCCTGTGCTTGAGCTTCATAGTTTGGGAACCTTACCTTTAGGTAGATGTTCCAGCTGGCCATACAAAACACAGCAAAGGTGTGTGTGTGTGGGGGGAGGGGGGTTTTTTGTTTTTTAAGGGGGAATTAGAGAGGAAGTGAGTGAATTAACCTACTATAAATTGGCCTTCAAATTAACTGGGATGATAGGCCAAAGCAGAAAGTTACCTTACTGCTACAGTCTTATCAGTGGTACTTTATCACTTGCATGGTGATTGAGTGACCGTAGGACCAAATATGAGGCTGTCATTCTAAATTAAAGATGCTTGTTAGATGGGCATTTGTTAATGCTATCCCACCTTACTTTATCATTTTTTTTTTTTTAAGTGAATATGTACTCATTGTCACAAAGTTATTGTACAATAGATACTAAAAATGCTCTGCTTCAACAACAAAACATACTTTTATAGCTATTGGTAAATTCTTATTGTTGTTAATGGTTCATATGTTTGGTTAACTATGAGACATCTGGTTCGGATACCTAGATATTTTACTGCAATCATAAATGATTAATAAAGATATATAATAAGCATTTTTAAGTACCTGAAAGTTCTTGCTAATGTAATAATACAGGCCTTTTAACTTTTACTATTTTTCTTATTCTTTTCATCCAGAAAGCTGGTTACAATACTAGCAATGTATTGGTTGTGTGCAACTGACAGCAGCTTTAATGACCTTGATATGAAGAAGGGCTTAAATAAATGTTATAGATGTTGAATAAATGGTAAAGATACTTAGAAATACTTACATATAACACAGGATATAAACCAAGTTTTTTGAAAGCAGAAAAATGTTAGAAGACCAGTTTTTTTTTTATTTTTTTTCCATATCTGTATGTTCAGTTATGTGAGTAAAACGCATCAAAGAAAAAAATGCATATATATCAGTCTACTGATAGGGTTTTTCACACCTGTTATTTTATGTATGTGTCTCCTCATAAAAACCACACTGCTGGAGGAACATGAAGAAAAATAATGCCGTTTATATTGCTGTAGACTGTAGGTAGAAAGACTACTTTTCTGTATTGGAATTTAGAGACGCTTTTGTAAAAGGCAACACTGGCTTGTAAATGACAAATACGTGCAACCTGGATCGCAGCTGGTCACAAAGGCAGATCCATAGATTGTGCTAATGTTGGTGCTTCCCACTCTTTTTGCCACCTAGTTTGCTTAGGAGAGGAAAAGTGAATACCTATGGTGAGATTTAAATCCTGATATACTTAATATTGTCCTCTTGGCATCTATGGAGAGATACTGCCAGGACAGGGAAACAAATTTGTCATCTCATTACCTTTTAATTTGTATTAGAAACACCTCTAAATAGTTGGCCTTCCAACGTAGCTCTTCCTTGTTATTTCTTAACAGCACAGCATATCGCATCGTTAAACATAAATTGCTCTTGGCTGGTTTTTCAAAGTGATTTGACAACATAGTTTGATTTTGCTCTAACGTGATCTAGAAACTGTTTCCCAGTAGTGGGACAAAGGGAATGTGAAGAAACTACGTGGAATTCCTTGCAAATTTGCTCCCTTCTTATGGTACCTATTGTGGTTTACTTAACTGTAGCAGCGTTTGAACCTAATAAAATTGCTTCGATGTGTTCAGTGATTACATGAATTGTATGGATTTCATACATTAGGCGAGACTTGGCTTAGAATGCTAATGTTACGTTCTTTACAATAATGCAGTGAATCCCAATTTGGTTTTGATTGCAATAATCTGGAGTCAAATGTGCAAACCCTTGGTAATTTAAGTTGATTTTACCTTTATCGTTTTGCATATTACATAATCTAGAGCCACAAAAACAAAAGCATGTTTGGACTTACTGTGCTTTCCTTTTCAGAAAACAGAATTCTTTTTTAATTAAAAACACTTTAAAAAAATCAGTATGTGTAATTGCTAACACCTGCTATGTGTTACTAACAGATGTTTCTTACTTACCTAAGGGAACTGTTATAATTACACTATAAGCTTATTGGAATGGCATTTAACCAAGATAGTTTAGGAACTTTAGGTGTTGACTTTGTGTTCTTTTATTAATCTTTCCCTTTTTTTTAAAAAAAAAAAAAGGAATCCTTTAAGTGATGAGCTTTTATTTTTTTAATTAATTAAAGGAGAAAAGAAGTCAACCCTCCTGACTCTCCTCCCCAACCTGCGTTCACGAAGTGCAGTTAACCAGAATCAAGCTTTGGAGGTTCAGTCTGTCCTTTCTCCTCGGTCCATCACTGAGCATCAAGGAGGAGTTTGCGTCCAAGTGTAGCACTGCCTCAGAAAGGCTCCTGATCAGGTGGTGGTGTGAGAGACCTTACAAGTCTTGCTAATGGTCGGATTTGAGGAACACAGGCTTGCTGTGTGATCTTGGGCTGCCCACTTAACCTTTGTGTCTCTGTGCTTTTGTCTGTGAAATAATGTGATACTTGCCTCATGATGTGTTGGAGGCTCAAGTCAGAGAGATTGGCACAGGGCTTTGAGATCTTTACATTAAAGGTTGGTAATAATAGCTCTAAGTGTTGACCTGTGACTGGGAACTTGCAGCTTGGAGGCTGGCCTCCTCCACGCCGTGAAGGTCTGCTGGTGCGGCAGCTCGTGAGAAGCACTCTGGATTCCCATATCTTCCAACTCGACTGCAAAGCAAGACTCTCAGTGTTCTCCCTCTGCATCTTCATTTATGAAACTAATCACACAATTACCTGCAGGCATGTGTTAAATATGACACTGGTCTCTGCAAAATAATGGGCCAATTGCAAACAATGAATAAAGAGAGGCAGCTCCATTTATAACTGCTGTTTCAACAGAGCTGTGTTGTAATCAAGTGATCTGAGGGTGACTCATTAATTAATTGATGTTCTTTTTTATTATGTGCTATTGAGTTAATGAGTAATTTGTGCTAGATAACTCTCTGAACACACTGATTACGTGAGATATTTTCTGGGGCTTTCATACCGATGATATGCTGAATAGGTGGAAGATGGTATTTGCTTATGTGTACTCATTATTAGCAGATTCAAGATGAATATAAATCAGCAGAAGGGCATTTTAAAAGGTATTAGATACATGCAACCCTTACTTTAAGGCTTTAAACAGATACTCTTCAGCTTTTAATGCCTTAAATAGTATTAAAATCACTTTCTTTATAATACTTCTATCACCCACAATTGGCAGCTTCTAGAAAGGGTGCCTACACAAAAGATTTTTACTGGGAGCATGTTTGTGCTAATGGCCTATTACCTTGCACATATTGTATTTTGGTTTCCTTTTGCAAGGTACTGAAGTGAACAGTAAACAGGTTTGGTCTGCATCATTGGACTGAAGTAGGAGAAATGTATTAAGTGAATATGTAATTGTCTTTTTTATCTAAAGTGGTATTTAAAATAATAAAAACACTGTTCTTATATACAGTACACACTTTGCTTTCTGTAGTTTGAGTTGTTAAAGCTTTTGCTTTATTGAAACCACAACATCTCCAATGCCATAGGAGTTTTTTATTCATTAAACAACAAATGGCTAAATTGATAATTTAGTCTGACAACAGCAGCACAGTGGAAGCTTTCAGAAGAATCAGCTAAATGTATAAAATTATACCCAGCAATCACTACAGACCTTCATTTTTGACAAGATTTGTTCTAGGTACAGATGACTGTAAACTACCTACCGCTGAGAAAATTATAAGAAGCTGCTGTATATTATGTTGAAAAAAGCCTTTAAAGTACTTTGTCTGTACAGGCTAAAATCTACCAGAGTCCCTGTTTGTTTGTTTCTTTTCCCCACATTCTCCCTCCTCGCTGACCACTTCTCAATCTATCTTTCTCAAGTCGGTTTATATGTAGGCAATTAGGAACATCTGAGGGGGTGGAGGATGAATTTTATTTACATTACGTGAGCATAAATTTGAGCATTTTGGGAGGGTCGTAGGAAGAGGCCAGATGATGTGCTTATAAAAGAAAACAAAGCAAGCAAGATAAAAAGTACAATTATGAAATAGATCAACTCTTAGCCCTGGTCATCGCTCCTGCAGAATCCAGGCTGTCTTGATTCCTCACCAGTTGTGGCACATAACAGACACAGCAGGCTATGGTTGGCAGAGGAGCTTTCTACAATGGAAAATCAAGGTCTGATAATATGTACTTCTCCACATGGCTGAAAAAACAGCAGCTCAAGAATAATAGTGAGTTGTGGTTGTGGTGGTTGTTTTTTTTGTTTGTTTTTGTTTGTTTGTTTGTTTTGACTGGCTAAACTTAAGAGATCTGTAAAGATAGAGATAAAATACCCTAAAGATAGTAGATACAAGTGGAAACAATCTTGTCTGGCAAATAAGCATACACTGAACAATGGTCACTAGCAGAACATTTTGCTGTATACAGATAGAGCATGTTGACACACAGTGATGGAGAAGGAAACCTAACGTAAATAAAAATAAAAGGAACCCAAAGGAATGGTCTAGGCTTTAGTCAAAAAGATCAATAAGGCGGCCTGGCAGATAATCTCTCTTTTAATATTGTCTTATGATATTATATTGCGGTGGTGTTGTAAATGTTTCCATTAAATAATTAACCCCCAGTTACTAAAAGCCAGGCAACATGGGAGATTGAAATATCAGGAAATGTGTAATCGATCTTTGACCTACCTTAAATTTACATTTAATTTGTATCCTCTGCATACTAATTTTAGATACCGATGTGATTAAGATACATAAGCTCAAAGTGCTCAAAGCAATGCCGAACCATCACATTGCAGCACTTCAAATGTGCATATCAACACTTTTTTATCCTTACATCAATTAAGACTGATAGAACAGTGAGACGTATTTTTCCTTCATAGCAGGACCGCCCTTCTCTTCCCCATTTTGAGCATATATCACAAAATGCACGCGTGCACGTAAGAGTAACACTGCATGTAACAATGAGCTGCTGTTTTTCCATTCCACTCTCTTCACTTACCCTGCACAGAAACGAGCAGTGGCACTTTGTGGTAGAGTGCTACAGCATGTATAGATCTACTAGTATGTAGTTGCCTTCATCCCCAACAAACCTTTTGCAGGATTAGTTGGTTTTGGTGCTCTCCCAGCTCAGATCTATGGTTACTTACTTCATGTATGAATGCTCTGCATTTCCCAGACTGTCCTAGTAACATTTGCATGCATAGCTCTTGATTTTCTGAAGAGCTGAAATGCTTTACAAAAGCAGTGTATGTATTAGCCCCATTTGGCAGATGGGGGCAATTGAGGCACAGAGAAGTTGAGTGACTTGCACGTGCTTACAGCAAGTCAAAGACAGAACCAAGGTCCTGTATTTCCTGTTCCCCAGCCCTATTTCCGAACTAGGGATTTCTATCTACTCTGTAGTCTACTAGTGGGAAGCTGAAAAGAGCTCTTTCTGGTTTCTAACTGGAAGAAAAAACACTGGCTGGAGGAGAAAATTGGAATCAAAATACAATAGTATTTTTCCCCTTCTGGCCATCCTCACCTTCATAGAGAGGACAAAATGTTTATTGCACTTGAAGAGAATCCAGAAGAGCCTAGTAGTACCTCTGCTACTTCGGTGTCTCAAAGACATAAAGGGGCTGTGGAAGGAAGTGGAAGAGAGGCTTGTGCTCATGGTTAGAAAGGAAGGTCGCTCTGAAAACAGGGCTAAATTTAATTTGAAAAGCTATGTGGAACTATTTCTTCTAATTAGCAACCTGGATGAGTCTATTCACGTCTTGCTGGTCCTGCATGAGTAAAGCCGAGTGTTGTGAGCCATGCTTATTTTTAAAGGGTTCACAGCCAGAAACAAAACCACACTGTAACAATAGTCATTAGAACTAAATATCCATTTCTAAATCAATCCACTGAGCATTGTACTTAAAACCACACGCTAGAGGAATTACCCCACTGCATTACAAATTTCTTTCCCCATCCCAGGAAAAACAAGTTGAAACTGCACAATGGGACAGGGAGAGCCAGGAAGGACAGCACTGAACTTCAGCAGAGATGAGGGTTCTCAGGCTAAATAAAAGCAAGAGCTCAGCTTCATAGTAATGTAGGATGTAGTGGGTTTCTTTTTTTCTTTTTTAATGTTGTTTTTTAAATGCAGGCTGTTTTCCTGGTGAGATAGATTACAATGGCAAAGAGAAAAGAATTAAATATGCATTTAACAACTCTTTAAACATTCATCTTGCTTTCCTTTGCCAAACACCTGTAAGCTCTGTCAGGGGTATGAGCACTTAAGGACATCCTGCTGATGCAATAGCTTCATGGCTTTAAAAACACAGGTCCGACTCTCCTAGAAAACGGGCTGACTGGCAACAGTAGCTGTCAGGAGTGATTCCCCCTCTGTCAAAAGGATTTTAATTGCCAATATCAATGGGACAAACCTGTAGCAAGTTGGTGTGGACAGCAAAGTACCTGTGTAGTGTGGTAGCTCTCGCTTTCTGTACTGGTACTTCAAAGTTTTTGTCCCATCTACACCAGCATTTAAATTACTTTCAGCATTCACTGAGGTGGGTACCTAGTGACCAGCCACTCTCCTAGTGTCAGCACAGGGTCCTTTCCTTAGTGTAAATTGACCCTTGCAGGGGGCTGTTTACAGTGCCTTCTAATTTAACACTTTTCCAGGGCTTTCTGAGGACACAAACTCAGAAAACTTCAGGGTTAAAACCTGACTTAAAAAAAAAAAAAAAGAGAGAGAAGAAAAAAAGCAGAATCCCATCAAATTTTAAGAAATTTTTGTAATGTACATAAACAGAAGTACTCTCTCTTTCCTCCCCACCCTCAGATTAAAGGCATTCAGAAAAATAACACATATATATTTATATATATATATATATATATATATATAAAATAAGGTACCCAGAGGCACTGGTTTGCATTAGGGCATAATTTCCAGCTAAATTAAAAATCAAATCCAGGCATTCTGAATGCCTGAGGGGAAACAAAAGCAGTACCCCAAATCATTAACTTTTGCACCTTTTATAATATATCCCAAACCAGTCAGATTTGTTTTTCAAAATTTTGTAGTAAAATAAAAGTGCTCTTTGAGGAAAATCTATGCAATTAAACAGCAGATGCTTAACCCCTGAAAAATAGAGGCTTATAACAGAAGTGGTGATAGACCCTTAACCATAGCATCATTAGCAGCAGGTGCTGCTAGAGTTATTAGTTTTCTAAATAGTTTTAATGTAAACAGTATTCTTAAGCTCTAAGTGTAGCATAATGTTTGGGATTTGCTCTTTAATTCTTTTTACTAGAAAGATACAGCTCATTTAAAATAGCTGGTAGATACAGAAAGCATAAATATACAGTAAGTTTAGACACTGATTGTACTAAATGCAACAATACAAAGAAGCAAACAAGAACACAAATGGTAACACAATAAAACTGTATTACATTTGTGCTTCAAATATTACAATACATTATATACAATAGTCCAAAATAAACATCTCATGCCAAATGACACAAAAAGAAACAAACAAACAAACAAAAAACAACCAAAAATCCCAAGAGCAAGCAAAAAGAATCCAGCTGTATGTACAGTACCTTTTTAATTAACATTCAACTCTGAACTGGAGCAATTTTCACTACATACAGATGCAGTCCGCCTTTTATTTCACGCAATCATTCTGTCTCCCTATATCTACGCTATTCAGTAGGTTCCTGTGTCATTTCTTATATACATGTTGAGCAAAAAAGATAAAAGAACATAGTGCTTTGTATTCTTAATGATGTGGCATCAGATCAGCGAACCTGGGGTGCATAACCTTCTTTCATCAAACCCTCCTCATAGTCTGTCTGGCACAGAATCATGTTGTTCTTCAGGAAAAATTTGTCTCCAACGCAAAATCTGAAATTACAACAAAAGCGGAAAAAAAAAAAAAAAGGTAGTTTCAAAATGAATGATATGATGTGATCTTACACGTAAGAAATGTACAACAAATGTTCACAATTTTGTTGTACCCACCACAGGGCTCACCCTTCTGCTGTCTGTTGCAGCACAGACAGACACACAGACATAGACACCTATGTGAAAGCCCAGCAGAGACATCACTGGGGTAGCAGAATCAATTCCGGGCTTTCAAGAAACATGGTGCATGCAAGTGCTTTTGCTTTCTTAGCCAAAGGCTTCATTCAAAGCCCACTGAAGAATGTGGGAGTCCTGGATCAGGTCACCAGCACACAGATAAAACAGAATAAATAGCCAAGGCTGCTGAGTTGAGTGAAAAGTAAATGTACTGCTTTCACACAAATCAGAAGGAAAAACAAGTGATCATATACAGTAGAATGCCCATCTGACGTGCATTATATTTATATTGTACAGACATAGCAATAGGAATTTCTTGTTATATTTCAGTTGAATATTTTACTATAATTGATTTAAACGAGTGTTTATGGGAATCCTTTCTGGTATAAACACAGCTTTATACATATTGTGATGCAAACTAGAGACACACAGATATGCAGAGAGACCTTTTTTGCCTTTTTTTTTTTTCCCTGTAGGAATTGATTATAAATTTAGTCACTCAGCTAACTACGTTCTCTCTTGTGGTATCAGTATACATAGCTTTTATACTACTATGTGCATCAGAATGATCCGATTGCTACAAAATGCTATGAATTATTTCATTTGATTTTCTCTGATGGGTAGGAAAATCACGTAACGTTAGCTCTCCTGGCTGTCTGGCTTCAAACTTCGAGCAAAGTAGTATTTCCTAGCTAAGCAGTATGCTTGAGCGTAAGAAGGCTCTTCACAGACACCTCCCAACCCTTCCCCCCAGCAAAGCCGGTGTTCTTGAGGATGCTTAAGGAACAAGTGAATAGGGCCAATGTATAGAAAAACAGTTTCCCTAGTGACTGCCTTGGCAGGGTTACATTCCTTTGTTTATAGTGAACTCTCCAGCTATAAAATATATTGGGAGGCACTGCTCACATTATTCCAATTAAAATGAAAGAAAGTAACCTAAATGAACCCCTTAACACCGATGTGAATAAATGAAACCAGTTTCTACCAGCTAATTACAGATCTCACTACATAAAGTATTGTTTAATGTGTAACAGATTATAATGTCCTTTTTTGTATAATTTTCAAATGGTGACATCTTGGACACAATTAGGGTCAGATATAAATGCTTGTGTTGTTTATGGTAGATTTAACAACAGAGTAGCTATGGGAATAGCTGTATATGTATTTAATTGTAACAATTTAACCTTCAAATAGTGGTGTCTGCTGTAGTTGACCCAGTAAAACTACGTAAATTACAGAAGTTGACCTGCATGACCTCTGATAGTGGTCTCTCTTTATCAGATAGTCAATTCGTAATGATGTTCAGGCAGAAATCTTGGTGAATTGTCACAGATTAAATTGTGTATTGAAAGCAGTCCTTTAATGTTTTGTGAAGTTGGAGGTTTAAATGAGTAGCAGTTGGACTGATTTACATTTGTGAAGATTGGAATGCTAGACAAACAGTGAACCCATTTATTTTCCAACTGGGTAGCTTTGGAAATTTATCCTTATGCTAGCTAAATAGATAGAGGGAAAATAGTGTAATAAAAAAGTGGATTGAAAAGAATTAGCTCTGCTCTTAAAGGAAAATTGGTTTGTTTATTTGTGGACTTTTTTTTTTTTTCTGTAGGATTACTGCCTGCTGCTGATGATGATTGAAAATAAAGATTATGGAATGATCCTGAAATCTTTAAGTTATTTATGGTCAAGACAGTTTTATAGAATTTACAGGTTCCTTCTGCCCTTCCCACCCCAATCCTGGTATATTAGGCTGCCAACAACAGAAAAGTATTTTGAGTAGATGTGTTTAAATGAAGAATTCTTGAAGCAAACAAGTTTTTTGGGGGTTTCTCTAGTTTCCACCTTATGTGTTGTTGTCCATCAACAGCACTCTGGACAGGAATTCTTTTGTGCATTTTGTTAGATTACGTAAAGGAGTCTTAACCTAGTGCTAATAACTAAAAGAGTTTTTTCCCAAGGAAGTCACATTAAAATAATAATAATAAAAAATCTTTCTTAATTTCTTTTAAATGAATGTACTGGTTAATATGGACTGAAGCAGAGGGAATGAGATATTGGGGCAAATCAGTGACTCTGTTACAGTGATCCCAACAATTACTGATGGGGTTTGCAGCTGAGACATCCATCCAACTGTCAGCTGGGGAGACAACCACCTCTGCCTGCTCTGCAAAACCCACTGACTGAATAACCTGGGAATGTTATTCAGCTACATATTCCTTTGTGATCCAACATAATCAGAATAATTGGTTTAAAATATTTATCCAATGGAAAAATACATTGCTGAAGTGCAATTCACTTGCACGGCAGTACTTTCATGTACAGCTTCTTATGATACTGCTTGAATCAAAATCCTGGCTGAAGGATTTTGTTTTTCAGCCCTCAGAGAAGTGCCACAGTTTGAATTAAACTACAGCAGCTACATGAGGGAGTCAGGATGCCTTTCCCAATAAAAAGTGTCAATGCATTTTGCTTTTGCTATGTTAATATGTCGAGCCAGAAATGCTCTACCTATGTCTACATGGCATTTGACAGCTATATGCATGAGTGGCTTTAAACACACACAGTTCCACAAATCATTTACCTTCCAAGTGTGCAGCTGTCTTGTGGAGAGGCTGCCTGTGGCCTGTCTAGACAGGCTTGGCTGTGTGATAACCTGTGGGGAGGGGGTCTGTCTGCATGGTAGGACACTCTCTGGGTTCATCCTGGGCTGGTTCTGCATGCTGTGGGTGATCCTCTGTGCTCTTGGGGGCAGCCTGTTACTTGCCATACTTAGGGTCCAAATTCTGCACCCGCTTTCGTACTGTGCAAGCTCAGTGCCCGAAACACTTTGGCAAAGACCAGCGGTGAGGCTTGCACGTGCTCCTGGGTATTAAATGTGTGAATTATGCATTCATTAGGTGACAAAGAAGTAAGCACCAGGTGAAAAACATCTAAGCTCCTGAGTACAATAAGACAAGGCACGGTGCGACAAATTCTGTCCATCCTGTTCCACACTTTCAGCCTTATCTGACTCTGAAAAGCAGATTTAGCCTCTTCTGAAGTCAAAGAGCTAAATCTTAGAAGTACTTCAGATTGGTTTTGCACACGCTAGGATTTAAACCTGGATCAAGTTTAAAATGGAAGGGTAAATTCAAGCCTAGCCTTCCACCTCCAGCAAGCTTTTTTTGTCATGGAATTGACATAGGATGTAAATCAGAGCACAATTTGGGCACATATATCAAATGGAGTCAAGGAGCATATTGAGATGCAACTGGGTCAGGAGTATATAATGAGGCAAGACTATTACTCTTTTAGCAGGCAGATGGTAGTCTTCAGCCTTCCCAAAAACCCTCACCCAATTTATTTAATAGACACACAAGATGAACGGGAAAAATATACAATAGGCTGCATTAACATGCCAGATTGGACTTACAACCATAAATTGATAGTACTACTTTTGACATGGCTGTGACATTAGTAGAATGACCATTATAATTAAGCAACATCCTACAACTTCTGTCATATTTTACAATGGCAAAAGGAGGGCCATTTATATTATAAAATGACCTCTGTTATCACCTAGTTTGGAGGGGAAGGTGTGCCTAGACTAATCACAAGTAGTATAAAACTTCCATTTTGAGAAATAGCTATTTCATTGTTCAGAACAGACATTTAAGGAGATCTCACTGCTGTCTGTCATCTTTTCTGATGTACAGGATGCATGTCAAGATATCGAAGACTTCTTAGAAAAGTGAGAGAAATATTGCTGTGAACAAAGATGGCTGTGTGTGAAGTGCCTCCTCCGGTAATGTCGCATCTTTGTTCTTGTAGATGGAAACAAAATCTGGAAGCATTTAATTGTTTTCCTCTAGGATAAAGAAAGTACAGACTTAGTCCACCCACACCCTTCCACTCTGCTTTTTGCACTCAGGGATGTAACTTGTCTTCTGTTTTTCTTCCCTTCCTGTTTTTTTTTAAAAGCTAATTTGAGTTTCCAGTATAACTCAAATTAATGTTAATCTGTATGCACCAACCAAGAGCACCAAGCCACTCTTGTATATCACCATTCATCAGTCCAAACTTAGGGTTTACTAATTTTAGGGTTCTGTCAAAAACTCCATTTATTATCAAAGGCTGGAAAGTGTAAGCTATGGCTGGATTTGTACATATTTACTAGTAAGATGTACTGTATATACGCCACATGTATAGTACAATGCATAGAAGCAAATAGTTCAATTTACTGTGACAAACTTGGTGTGCTTTTCATGTATTGTTTTTCTAAAAGCTAGTATGGTGAATGTATTAATTTTAATTCTAAATTTAGAGGAGGCAGTCAATGAAAATAAACTGTATTGAGGTTTTCAGAATTTATAAAATGAACACACACAAAAATCTAACGTTGGTGGTTAGATAAGTATATCCCTAGCATTACATAGCCCTCTCTCCCCCACCACATAGACACCTTGACAGAGAACAAAGGCAGCATTGTGTGGGCATTTTACATTTTCTACCAGAGGTAAGTGTCTACAGCTACATCAGGACAGTGATTCGAATGAGTATGTAACTATTTTCAGTCCAGTGCCCATTAAAATAAAGGCTGTTTCAGATAGAAGGGTAGAGCTTTTTATTTAAATGCCCCTCAGTGATAGCAGATGGGGGTTTTAATCCATACCCCAAGATGACTTCAGAAGGCAGACAGAAATTATGGCAGCAGTATGGAACAAGCTGCTAAAGCAGCCGGCAAAGAGTGAAAGGAAGGACACTGAAACTCTGGAAAGTGGGAAAGCCGAAGGCAGGCTGAGATCATCACTGTAGTCAGAAGTGTTAAGCAAAGACACAGCTGAGCCCACTTGCAAGATTTTCCACTCCATTTTGCTAGTCACACACATGCAACCTGACAAAGTGTGAAAGGCAGTGTCTGTTTACAAGTTTATTTTTCCAGTGGTTCCCATATTTTTTTCCTTTAAATTTTATGCAGAAATCCACTATGTGGGCTACGGACAAAGCAAGGGGAAGTGCTTCTGAGGAGAAGTTTAATGTGGTCACAGAGAAGAAAGGGGAGCATCCACACCATTAAGATGATGGTCACTAAGCTCTGCAGGCATTTAGGAGATGGAAAAAACTTCAATTAGGAAAAAGGTAGACAAAGACATGAAAGATAAGGGGATGCTAAAATGTTTAGCCTAGCAGCAAAGCTTGATATTCACAAAATCCCTACATCTTTAAACATTTGTAGAAAGAAAAAACAATGGTGAAGATGTCAAAAACTGGTGTACAGAGCAATTAGATGCTAAAGCTGAATAACTTTATTAAGGGAAAACATGATACAGTGCCTACTAGATGTGAGGGGACTGGACTTGGTGGCTCAGGAGATCCCTTATAGTTCTGTCTGTGTCTACAGCCTATGTTCCCAGAGTACATTATGTGAGACAACGAGGTTTTCCTCTCACTCTGAAAAATCTAGCCTTTGGGAGGCCAATAAAATGGGGCAGGCACCTTACGAGTTAGTTCAGAGAGGGAGTTTATGGCCCAAACAAGAGTCCCCAGAAATCAATGAGTTCTGATTACCATCCACACTGAGACTAGAGCTAGATGGTGAGTTGTGGATACTCAAAAATAATAAAGCAAACAGTGAAGCTGTGCACAAAAGCAGAAAAATCACCAAATCTTCCTCAAAAAGCACTGACAATAGGCAGGCCGCTCTCTCACCAGGCCACGATCTACTGTTTGAAGGGCAGGAATATAAGGGTCATATGATAGCAAGCCTGAAGAGCTGGCTGCCCCAAGGATCAGTGTGATGAAAGTTAATATAATTAGTAGTTAGCTTGGAAGGCAGAGAGCATTAGAAGGAACAACCAGGCACAACATGACAGCAGACATTCACCACTGGCAAACACAAGTAAATGTAAACTGCAAACCGAATAAATGATTTAGTCTGCTTATGACTATCGCATATATTGTTATGAAAAAAAAATCTTAATGGTAGACAAGAAGTGAAAATGTCAAAACTCTCAAATGTAGAACTCAACTGACAGTATTACATGCTTTACAGTAGTGCTCCAGATATGGTGTATTTGTATCAACATGAAGAGTATCCCAAAGGATTTAAAATTTAATGGGGAAAGAGAATGTGAAAGTGGGGTATAAGGTCAAAATAAACATGTACATTTGGCAATAGTTGGTGATCTTTGCTAGTTCTGTTGCTGATTTCTGGATATTTCTAATGGGATTGAAAAGAAATATATATATATATATTCCTCTTCAATAAATACCACATTAGGGATAGTGGCTGGAGTGAAAATGAAGAGTAGATCTAAGAAGTCAGCTCAAGAAGATTATTTTGCATACAAGGGGCAGCATGGATTAAGAAATGACATTAAATTGCTATGTTGTAAACTGATCCTCATCTGAAATCTGCTGTTTGATTTTCATTAGTCTATTTTAACTAGAGGAAGAAAAAAAGCTGCTGAGAATGGCAACAGAAATTGTTAATAGCATGATGACTGAAATTATTCAATTTAAAACAAAAGAAAGAGGTTTCATAAAATAATATATAAATATATATGTATAATATAGTATATAAGAAATATATAAAAATCAGTGGTAATGGGTCAGGTGTCCAACAATTGTAGTTTTTATTGTTGTACAAGTAATGAAAAACAAAAGATTTAAAGCCATTTACTAATGAGTGTAGTCAGTGGAATGCTTTGCCATAGGAAACACAGAAGAGCTAAGTTGGGGCATCCATGAAATAAGGTTTACTATAAAAAACGACAAAATTAATTCTTCAGTGTGCCACTAGACCCAAATTGTGAGGAAGAAAGGTACCCTACAGGCAGTATGTTTTATTAGGCTCCTTGAGAGCTATTGCAATATAATCAGGATTAGGGCCACTTTTGAGAATTTCTGAAATTCTTTGAAATTTCTGGAACTGCTCTCTGTTTTGAGTAGATGAACTCAATTGCATTTCAGGTAAATCAATGCCTTTGATCCCAGCCTAAGGCTCTCATAAGACTATTTTGGCAACCACTTGCCCAAACTACATGCAAAACAAAAATCAAATAAGAGACTGGACTGAAGGCTCAGGGATGACACGGCTAAGAATTATTAAATGTCCCTGGCATGCTCCACTTCAGAAGCACCTAACAGCACTTCCCCAGTGGAAGTCAGTGGCCTTAGGGCACATTATGGCACATATTAGCTGCAAAGTGAAATTGTACATTAGTTCACACTTGTTATGGTAAAGGAAGAATATTAAAAATAATCACAACAGCTTTGTTTTTTGGGGAAAGAAAAACAAAGTTCACTTCCTCAGATCCAAGAGTACTAACTATGATGAAAATCTTTTGTACTCAGGGTACCAAACATTGTCTGCTTTGCTTGACTGATGAAGATTAGCTGACTTCTTACATTAAAGAAGTTTGTCTTGTATGGGCTGAAGTGACAAGACAATAACTAAGTGCTAATTGTGCATAACCAACACTAAAGATATGCAGTCCCATTATGGCATGTAATAAATGAAGCGAACAACAGAAATATATTAGGCACTTTAATAATGATACTAGAACAGTGGTTTGCAGAAACAAGGATGTGAAGGGTTTAAGAAACGAAATCTAGGCGTGTGTGTGTCTTACTTGAGTGGGTACTACTGGGAGGCTCTGCCTGCTTTACTTGGAATACAGCCTTTTAGTTCTGTGGCAAGACAAAATTGATATAGGACTTTAAATAGCATTAGAACCTATAATTACTTTGCATTATTATATAGTTTAAGCAGTGGTTATTACTTGCCTGGTATTTTAATTTCCCATGCAACATGATGAAAAAGGTCAATTTGGCTTTTTTTAAAAGAGCATAATTGTAGTGTGCTACACTTAGTAGCAGCTGTACATTTTATAGTTCTTTAGGGATGTTTGATTTTTAAATGACTATAGTGTTACAAAATAATACACTGTAGGACAAGGTGAGTTATTAGGAAAGCTTATTTTAGAGCTGTATCTAACTTTGTCATGTTAAGACTACTATCTTCCTATATTTTTTGTTACTTCCCTAGAAATGTACATCTCATTTTTCTTCCCACTTGAAAAACAAACAAACAAAAAAAAGAATGCTATAAAACTCTAAATAGGATCATGTAATAATTGAAAAAACATAACGGGTATGTTAAGGTGTGGACATAATTGGTTCTATCATTTCCTAGACCTCGTAGAAGTCAATGGCAAAGCTGCTAAAGACAGAGTTGTAAATTGGGGTCAGAAACAGAGCTTCTGGTGAAATCTCTAACAGGATTTTGCCATCACTCTGAATGTAGTTACTGAAAGTTGGGCTATATACGCCTCTGAAAAATTTAGTTTTTATAATTTTACCATTTTTGAACTTTAGTCTACAACTGTACCAAATGTGTGACTCCTCAGAACAAAGTGTCAGGTTTGGATCCTCAGATTTCTGTAACTTACAGTTAGGAGGTGGAAATACAAATAGGGCATAGGAAGTCCAGTGCCGCTACAGAGAAAATGGTGGGAACAATGTCTTTTAAATTGAACTGGCTACAGTTCTAGCAACAGGAAGAAACAACATGTAATTTAAAAGAAATACATGTGACAAAAATGAAGAATTCAAATGAAATTAAGTGACAAATGATAAGGCTCTCTATTCTACAGCAAGGGATCTCAGTCTTTTTTAAATATTAATTAATTGAACTTGACAGACAGCCTTTCAAAGCAGAGGAAGCAACATTATTCTTGTTTATTTGTGTGGGATTTGAGGCACAAAAAGTTTTCTGGCCAAGGTCATACAAGATGTTCTACATCTGTCCCAGGAAAAGCATCCATGTCTTAATCTTGGGCTTCCACTACTGGTAGATGTTTCCTCTTCACTTGAAAGTATGCCCACACCAGACCCGAATCAACACTTAGCATATGGAACAGACCCAAGAAATTCTCTTACCTTTGATTACAAAGTTGACATGCAAAACAGTCCAGATGATAAACATTGTCCTTAGCTCTCATCACCATCTCAAAAGCAGGTATGAGCTTACTGCAGGCAGCGCAGTTTCCTGTAACACCAAATAACCTGAAGATACAGAAAGAAAAATATTCCTGAAGATGATTAACCGAAAAGAAATCCAGATTTTTTTTTTTTCCCCCGGTAGTTGTCTGGCTTTTGACTGACTTCCCTGCACACCTCCCTTTGGAAAGGCTGGTGTTTGGTGGTCCAAGTCTGCACAATTTACAATAGAAAGGACTAGTCCTTTTTGCTGGGGAGAGCTTTATGAAGCAGTGACAAACTAATATCACACCTATTGTGATGTTATTCTTCTGCAGGTTATACTGACCTTTCTGGATAAAAGAAACATCTTGTTAAACTAAACAAAGAAATAGTAAACACATTAGGGATGTTACATAACTGTGCGGACAGAGGTCAAGCTGTTTGCATACGCGGGAAGAGTCTTCTGCTTGGATCGTGCCGTACAGATGAGAGTCATATAACCTTGGCTTTTGGTGCTATTTATTATTAAAACACACTTTAGCTAGAAAAGAAATAACACTTGAAAAGCCAATATTCTTCGCATTTTTGACATCTAGTGCTAAAAGCTTTACCACTATTATTAAAAGAACATTTTATGAACAAGTCATTTAAATCGTCAGAAAGCATTAGCGGTTCATGCACCTTACAACCCTATACCATAGTTATTGCTATGATTATGTTATTCAGGTAGCACATTAAAGTAAATGAGGCTGTAAACTATATATAGTCACATCAGGAGTAGAAGTATAAAATCCTGTAAGAACAATATGAAATGCTGTTTTTGCCAGACATCTATATAAATTTTTTCAAATTCTCTTTGTTAAAGATTTTTCAGTACTTTTCAAGTGGGTGTATTACAAAAAAAAATCACACGTATGCATCCTTTTGTAACATAGATGGATTATAATGAACACGAAAAAATACGTTAGCTCTACATGGCAGC
>NC_066362.1:67747628-67792628 GCF_013377495.2 Cygnus atratus
ACAGCTGCCTGTTATTATTCTGGGCTTTATTTAACATATTTTCTGTGGTCAGAGAACGCTCAAACTCACTGCTTTCACATCTACTTACAGGTAGTTACACTGTGACCTAGCTACCTCAGCAGATTAGAAAGCTGATCCTCGCTGATTTCACGTAGCAATAAAAAGAGCTAGAGAACATAAAAGTACAAGGATTTGTCTTTTCTCTTGATATTCTGAACCAACCTCTGAAATTTTATATTTATACTATATATACCACAATGAGATAAGAACAATCAGCAACAGCAAACATATTGATTCTTAATGTGTTTGACTGGTACAGAACATCCTGAACAGAGCTAAAAAATGAAAGACATGCAAGAGCCCTTCTACAAACAAACCCGAACCTGACAGCTTGAGCAGCCAAAAGTGTGATTAAGCACCATGCTATTGATTCTACTTTGGTAGGTTTACTAAATAGAAACCTGAAGGTTAAGTACTGATAGATGAGAAAAAGGAAAAAGTTAGGAGAGGAAAGAAGAGAAAAAGAGAGGAAAGAAAAGGCAGACAGCTATGCGAAAGTGCAGAGACGTTGAATAAACTTACGAGGCATGTGATTTCTAGATGGAAACAATTAACCACATCAACACCAATTTCCACCCACTTCTACAGATTTTGGGTAAGGCACCAAGTATGGAGGGGGGGCCCTGGTTCCTGTTGTTGGCTTAGAAATACCACATGGCGTAACCACACAGTTAGGCAGAACTGCACGTGCACTTAGATGAAGCTGATTTGGGCCATAACTGCCTGTCAGATTGCATGGGACTTTCACGAGATTTAAGAACTAATGTCATTGGTTACTCTTGCTTCCACAGGTTTCCTTGTTTTGCTGTTTTCTTTGACAATTGTCCTCTCTAGGGGTCATTGATTTGCTACTGACAGCACTTTTTTGCGTACTTTATTTTTATATTAAAACATTGCACGATTTGGATAAGACATCTGGGTAGCCAGTTTGTAGTAGGAGTACGAATCATCTGTTTGCACAATGGAAAATGTAGGAGAAAAACACCTAAAGATTCAGGTACAACAGAGCAGACATTAAATGGAATTTCTCCTGTGGCGCAGTAATTATGGATAGTTTCACTTGGTTTCAAATTATTTTTCTCCTCATTCCCACTACCAGGTTAACTAGGTTCATTAGGGAAAAATATATACAGTATCTGAGCTCTAAACTGACCTTTGCCACTAACTGATTGGGTGACCCTGGCAACTCACTTAATTTTGGTCTCAATTTATTCGTTACAAGGAGGTGAGACCTAATCTTCACATTGTAATATCCCTGCTAGATACCGTTTTTATAAAAATTGAAATGATACTTTCAAACCTCTGTTCTTCAAAGTCCAGGAGGTATCAAAATAATACACACACTGTTTTAAATGTAATCAGATGTCCTGAAACAGATAATCAGTTTTTTTTTCCTAGTAGTTATGTGTATTATTCAGGATTTCAATTCAAGCTGTATGTATTGAAAGGCAGAATTTGGCCCTCAGCAAATATTTCAGACAGCACAAGATTCTATTTGGAGAAGCATAAAACCACATTAAAGAACCTAAAAGTTAATGAGAGAGGGAGAGAAAATTATCTAAAGATCTAGATTACAAAGCACTCTGAAATGCATCATTTTAGAGAACGTAATTTTTACATGCTGATTATTATTTAGATTATTAGGTGGAGATGTTTTAGACATTTCTAAGTGACTTAGGGACATGAGTACTACTGGCTTTAAATAGTCTTTATTCTCTTACTTCCCACAAGATATTTTTGCAAATCCTCCCTGTCAAATTGTAGAGAAAAACAAGAGGGTAAAATTTGTCCCACATGCATTTTTATGAATGCCTGAAAAACTTATTTCACTCCCACCCATCCTCAGTTCCCTAGAATGGCTTTCTAAACACTCACTGAAATTAAAACATGCTTCCAGTCAAGGGGAGAGGAGAAACTGTCCCACTTTGCCTACTTCAGTTAAACCACACAAGGGAAGAAGGAACACGAGAACAGCTTCCATTCGACCTGCCCATTCACAGACCTCCTGACTCCACAAATAACCAGTAAAAAACTTCCGGTGACTTTGCTTGACTTAACTCTGGTCTAGTAATCAACAGTGGCCAGTGAAATGGAGACTCTTTAGAAAGAAAGGAAAAATGGGGATGCAGAAGAAAATGGCCACTTTTGAAACAGTTCTCCATTCTCTCGTGTATCCTTATTACTGCTTATATGTCCTTCTAAAGGTCCCTATCTTTTTAAGTCCTCTCTTGACAAAACTGGAGTGTCAAAAGAGGGGAACGCTATGAAGTTGCAAGCCAGGCTGCTCAGCAGATCTGAGCACTGAGACTTCAGCTAGATTTCCAGCACTCCCCAGCTGCAGGTGTAGCAGCCAGATTTTCGTAAGAGCTCAGCATTCTGGGTGCCGCACTATTTCAGAAAATGTAAAATCACAGGTGTCACAACATGGAAGCATTAGATAAGACAAGATAAGATGGTCCTTATTTAGATGCCTATCCAAATTAACCTAAACATTGTCCCTGATGTTGTGTACTACAAAAATATGAAGAAAAAGAAAAGACGAACAACACAGCCCAACTAGTTTAAGCATGTTAAGGAAGGCATTCAAACACAATTGCTGAAGTGGGCTTAAATGTCTACTAAAATCAAAGGCTGATTCAGTGTTTGCCTTGTTTGGTAATGCTGTGAAAAGAGGGTTACTTTTGCCAAACTAGAGCAGAGAAGGTGTTTCACTTTAGTATCCTTTGTTTTGTTTTAAAAGCTAACTCCTGCACTGCAGAACTAACTCAACATTGGAAGTATGCTGATATTCATAACATCATCTATTTGTAAGGATCCCCAGCATATGCCACCTGGAAATGCAGCTCACTTTGCTGAGTGTGAGCTCGGGTACCTCTGCAGAGCCAATGCCACTCAAAATTTGCATTGGTTGGTAGCTGGATCACAGGCAGATGGAAATGTCACAGTAGGGCACGGCTGTAGCCTTGCAGCACAGTGACACGCCACATGTCTGAATGTCTTTTGCTTTCACGTTTAGCTAGCCTGATAGTGTGGCAATCCCACCTGGTGTTGGCTGGACTGTGTTAAACACTCAGCAGTTGTGTGTCTGCAGCATGATACTCAGGACGAAAACTGGAGGTGCAAGCCTTCCTCAGGTGAAGCTGCTGTTTCTCATGCTGTCCTACCATATACAACTATGGTAGAAGAAAATAATTGCATGCACTCCAATAGTTAAGGCAGACTTCTTTGTCTTTTCGCACAGAAGTTTTATGCATTGCCCTTATCACTGTGGATCTCAATTTAATGTAGCTGAGCCATTCCCCTCAGTGCAGGCTTCCAGTTTGCTCCATCTGTGTAGAACAAGCTATTTGCCAAACTGTCCTGTGCCTGTTGAAGTTCATGAAACCAAGCCTTTTTTCCTGTGCAAACTGTATGAAAGAATTCTTTATGTAAAGTTAACATGGATGAATTCCATTTTCAAACACCTCAAAACCAGACATTCAAGCCAAAATATAGATTTACTTCTATATCCTTCTCTAATTAGGTTATTTGTGTTCTGTGAAACAATCTAAGCTTTCATTTCAAGTAAGTATTACCAGCCTTAATTTTGGCTCAAAAAATCTGAAGCATGACCAGACATAATTGATGTCTACTTTTCTAAATCTATAGTTTGAAAAAGCTTTCAGAGGTGGAAATTTTGTTGTTTGGTCAATGGAGTGTTAACTCTGAAGCCTAAATCACAGAACTTTAAAAAGCCCTTGTTCATTTTAGGAGCAAATATAGCCACATCGTTTATGTCACAGTCTGCTACTTTGTCCCTTCAGTCATGCAGCCAGATCATCAAACTTTCGGTTTAAAGCTAAAATGCAATTTTAAGAAGTATTCTGGCCTAATTTACAGTCTGCTTTTAATCAAGTTACAATTTTGTTTCATTTTAAATTTTCTTTAACCACTCTCATTGACTCAGATGAAAAGCAAGGATGATTGTGCACAGTGCACAATGATCTATGCCTGATATTGTGGAAATAAATTCAAGTTAAAAATGACCTCCCAATGCACTCAGGGCTCTGCTTTGCACCACCACTCATGCATTGTGACATCCTTAAACTTCCACCAGTAAAGTCAACATCAATATTACATCCATTTCTACAAAGCAACCATATAAACTTCATCTTTCTACACATGCTTTACTTTAAATCATGCATATAAATCCATCCACATGCACAGGCTGAATCTAAAAATTTACAGATACTCAGCTGACGTATTTTCATTGTCAAACTCGAGCAACTTAAAAACAAATTTAATACCCCAACTCAAATAAGAATGCAATATCCCAAGCTGGCTCCCAGTCTAGGGGTAGCTTTAACTTGTACAGTATGGTTGCATGATTCAGGGCTGGCAAAGTGCTGCAACTGTGCATTCCACTAGGACTAATTAGGTTAATGTCCCAGCTAACTAGCCACTTGCATTGCCACTTAGATTTGTCTACACTGTTTCTGGATTTGGAAGCTAGTCTGAGGCCTTGTGCCACGTATTGAATGATACCGATGTTGCTCACTGCTGTGCCTGTACTTTTTGGCTGTGACAAAGCATCACTGAGCTCCGTTTGCCACCCACTCTCCCTTCTTCATACCTGAAGGAATGATCTCAAAAATGGTTCAGTGATAACAAGATTGATAAGGATGGGCTGGAAGTTGGGAACCTGCAGGGATGACCTCAGCTATGGTGCCTACAGGAGGGCCATGCTCACCTGCCACATGGATGCTGCTCCATGCAGCCACCATCTGTCCTAGTGGTAATGCCATGCAACTGGTGGCATTAAGAGATGCAGGTCCTTCCTAAGAGGGAACCAGCACAACATGGATGTTGGGAGTCTTCTACTTGTCCTACAACTGCATATAGCACAACATTGCTGTGGAAGGAGCAGAACTGAAGAGAGATGCTTCCAAGGTGCATTTCAGATTCCTTCCCCATACACAGAGATAAACAGGAAAACAGGAGGAAAGAAAGAAAAAAAAAAAGAGAGAAAAAAAAAAAAGACATCCTTTAGAGTAAATGCTGATGGAGGGACCTAGGAAAAAAAGGAACTGAATGAACAGAAAGCCCCCCTGTGATGAGCAGTGGCCAATTGCCTATCGTTTCCCAACAACTCCATTATTTCTCCAGTGACTAAGGAGAAAAGGTCTAAGTGGTGCATATGGAGTCTGCCTCTGGAGATGGGGGAAGGGAAGGAAATTAAGAGACAAATATATAATTAGCTGCCTAATGTGAGGGACATAAAACATAGACATTTTTCATTTTGTCCCAGAGGTGACTGAGAATGTAGAACCTCTGGGTAAGAAATCAATGCACAGACTGTCAGGTAAATACATATTGAAATAGAAGTGGGGGTAAGTTAATAGTTCTATGAGGTCATATAATAAAGTCTATAGTTCTTTCATCAGTGCAGCGAACAATGCAGTTACTGTGTTTCTCCCCTGCTGTAATAGCAAAGTCGGTTGCTAGACTCCGAAAATAAATTATGCCATGCTTTATTAAATGGTAAACAGCTGTTCCAGCCACAATACAGCACATGCTAATTGAAGAATGCCTTAAGCAGTCCTATAATAAAAGGCTTTTAAGAGTTGGAGAGGAAAAAAAAAGCCAGCATCATGACAGACTTACTATCATGGGTTCCCTTAGTTAAAATTCAGCACATGGGTCATTCAAGGTGAGAAGTATATTCTGAGAGAAGAACTACAGTAATGAACATTTAAGAATCATTAGCAAGCTCTTTCATGCCATGATGCTGTAGGCAAAGACGTGCTTAGGTAGGAAGTGCAGCCACAAGGTTCTCATCGTGTTTCCACGTCTTGTTTGGCTAGGAGATATGTATCCAGGAATACACAAAGCGTGCGGTAAGAATTGCTTTTTCTAAGGTGGTGACCCCCGGCCCAGAAACCTCACTGCTCGTGGGAATCACTCTAGAGATTTTGGCAGAGAATTAGAGCTGTTGTGTGAGCTGCAAAAGTACATCCATGTAACAGAGAGAGGATGTTCATTTGGCAACATGAGCCCCTTACTGGCAATTCTTCCTTAGCACTTACAGCCCTGCACCTGGGCAGAGCCCTGCCCCTAGTGCCAGCCTGGCTCTGTCAAGCTGACAAGGTGTGCTGTGCCCAGCGGTTGTGAAAGGGGCCATTAGGAATGCTGAAGTACAGTCATTTTTTTACGTTAACAGGTTTATGATGAAAGTTGGTAGGGAATGTGAGTCAATGTTTAGATCGGGGAAAAGAAGTCTCCATGCCTGCTCCCTACACAACCCTGCTAAGTGGCCTTGCTCAAATATCCCCTCTTTGCACCTCAATTTTCCTATCTTTACTTTACATTAAAAGGACAACAGGAAGCTTGGTGTGCAAAAGTCCCTTAAGAGCCCTGTATGATAGCTACTATGAAAAATATGTATTTGTAGAAGCCACTTGCTGACGTACGCATTTGCCCAAGAATGGCATTCAGATACATGGTACTTAGACAAACAGATACCTGCTTTCTGGAAAATTGCTTGCAGACCTAAACTAGATGTGCATGCATGCATGTGTGTATGTGTAAAATAAAAATACCATAACTGTTCCATAGGATAGAACAGTAAGGAAAAGGGTTGTGTTTTCCCCACTCTACAACACAATAATTTCTTCCCCTGTATTTGGAATTAGTCCCTTCCGAAAACCACTGTAAGATAAGTGCTGCATGGTGAATGAGGCAAGCTTTTTTTTTTTTTTTCAATGTTTGCAATAAGCAAAACGCTTAGAAGTTAGGAAAAAGGATGTGCGTCAATCCATTAGATGACATGCAAATAGTTCATTCTGTTCATAGAAAGCATATGATGCGCTTGCAAATTCATGCAACAAAGCAATGGTTTAATAGAACTGCTCATCCTATAGAAATGGAAACAGGTAGAGTTTTCCTTTGTTGGACTATGTGAGCACTTCCTTTATAAATAAAAGTTGCAGTATCCAAGGTATTTCCTTTGTTGTGTCACCTTTAGGACTTACTATTTGAAGTATTCCATTGAAATGGCTATGCTCTGCGCAGTGTTCAGAATTTTAAGTAAAACCTTAAACAGTTACAAATCAAAGCATCAGGGTACTTTGAAGAAGCACATACACTATACACATCATATACTGCATGCATATGCATTGCTGATATCTATATATCATCAACACACTTGCAAAAACATTACAGCTTTGGTAAAAAATACTTTGAGCAAAATATAAACATTAAAAAGATTATTTAAAAATAATACCATTTTCAAAACCCATATTCCAGCATATTTAGGGCTGGTTCTAGAAGTATGCTTTCAAAATATGCCAGATCCTGAGACAAATTTCCACAACATTTTTCTGTCATTAAGCCAGTCGTTTCAGTCAATATTGCACTAAAATAAGAAGATGTACTGATCAAATAATTGCAATCATTTTTTTTCCTCTCATTTATTAAATTGTTCCGGTTTTAAGGTATTGATATTTTTACACCTGCATCTTGTAATATAGCTTCTTCCCCACTCCGTACAATTTTTGTTCCTCTTCTAAAAAGAATGCTTGAGGAAATTCTGTGCCAATGTCTCACTCAGATTTATAATTAATGTAGCAGAAAATTATATTTCTAATTAAATAAAACTGAGCATGAATTGAGGCAAATGCTAGAAGCATTATAAACAGTATAAAGTTAGGAGACGAACGAAATCGCAAACAATGAACAGGTAATGTAACTGCATATATTAGAAACATCTCAATTATTACATCCACAAAGGCAGAACCTAAAAAGCTGCATTTCATAAGAAGGTGTCATGTTGACATATATTGCTCATTAAAAAAGGTGCCATTTGTATATGGGTTACTGTTCTTCATATGCATGAATACTGGTAACACATTGTGGGAAAGGAAAGCCCTTGAGATTTTGTGTAGTTTGAATATTTAATGTAACAATAGTTTGCTCCCTAATAAAGAAAGGAGAGAAATTTGGAAGACTAGGACATAAATTTGCCTATTTATTCCTGTACACTGACTACAGCTGGATATCGGCACCCTCCACATACCTCTCAAGACATGCCGTGAAAATTACGACAACTGCTTACAGTTGCTGCTCTTTAACCAAAACCATGGAGACTACAAATGAAAAGCTCCGCCTGTCCCCTTCTTTAGCAGAAAAGACGGAGCGGCTTATATAATATTCGTATATAATATATATGTGTGTACTAACCTACTAGTTATCTCTGCTTACACTCCGGCTGTCAGAAAACTGCCAGCTGTAAAGGCGATAAGGTGGGCAGTTTAAAGAAGATACTGACGCCTTAAGCTCCTTAATGTGCCAAGAATCAATCCCATGAAAGCAAACAACTTGAAAAAGGGTTATACGTATTTAGGAAATCTCTCGGCTCCCCTCGCGCTTGCTGGAGCCGGAGCTGGCGCTGGAGTTTTCTCACCCTAATGACCCCTGAAGCGGCCCAGAGGGATTGTGAAACAAGGCCGTTACACGAGGCAGCTCGCTAATTGAGAAGTTGATCGGGGGTAGAGGGATCCTGCTTTACCGCGTTAAGTGCCGAAATCAAGCATGACTGGATTGACGTCGCCAAATCACTGTCTGGAGGCCACTCCAAGCCAGGAGCAGCAGGGCTTTTCACACCTGATAGGCCCCCACTCTATCTACATCAAGTCGCATTAAGAAAGGGATGTATTACAGGAGGGGAGCCTCTGCCCCTGAAGAGCGCTGCCCGCGCCAGCTAATTGCTGCGCTACAGCTTCCTAGGAGCAGCAAATGTGCCTGGGTGTCAGAAGCACGCGCTGCCGGCTCCAGATACAGAGCCTACCTTCAACTCCCCTCCACAAAGGCTGAAAGGCTCCTTCCATGTGAGGGAAGTGATTAGGAGAATTAATCCTTTGCTTTGCACTGAATGGTCACGCACAAAACTGCACTGCGAGAGAGCGCATCCGGGTAATGCAGGCCATTGCTCAACATCGTGGTGACATGAAGAGCTGTGAGGGTGCTTTGGCCTCCAGGCGATGGCTCCTGAAGGCTCCCACAAGTCCTGTCAGACAGGCAGGGCTCGAGCCTTTGCCAGAGAGCTGGAGAAACTGAGTTAGGGGGCCTCAGAGCACAAAGGACAGTAAAACACTGAACTGCCAGGCCTTTCAATCACAGATTGATGCCTAACTGTCTCTTATTCCTCTGAAAATCCCCCTCATCAGCACTTTGATCAAGGTGACAGAGAGAGCCTGGGATTTAATCCCGGCTAGGATTAACACCCAACAGTTCCTGCCCCGCAGTTCTCAGCCCGCCTTGACTTTAAAAGGGGTCAGCTCTTATTTCCATGTACCATCAGGAGATGCAGCCACAACGTGGTCAAGGTTGTCTTGTCAATTTGTCTGTTACTTATGTAGAACAGAGGGCCTCCTGAACTGTTCTGAGGTAAATTTTAAACTGAGGAGGAAATATATCAGGATGTGAGCAGTCAGCCTCTGAAATTCAGCAGAGACGGTCACAGTCAAATTCTTAGGGTACCTTTAAAAGCATGAGCAAATTATTTTGCAAACAGCATACACTGCTGTACGATGATATGAAAGCATGCTCTATAGTAGGAGCTTCAAATCCGGACTTTACATATCTTTATATACTACTTATTTAGATCTAAAAAAAAGATGACAAAGTCAGAGGGTAGCACAATAATATGATTTAGAGGAAAAGCCACTGGAGAGAGGCTGCAAGGCATTATATGGAGAATATTTCCATATTTACTTTGAAATTTCACTAAAAAACTGAGATAGCTTTTCTTTTTCAGAAAAAAAGCCCACACTTGCCTCTTCTCTGCATAAAACCATTTTTTTCCCCTGAAACACAGGGAACCTTCTGTGAAAAACACCTTACTACGGCTTAACCACCACTGTAATATGGCTTTTTTTTTTGGGGGGGGGGGGGGAGGATAAAATGGTGAAGAGAAAATAGCAGGGAAAAAGTCTCGAAAGTATCAATAAAAATTAACACATGAGAAATGGCATCTAGCTGTAGGCCACATGTACTGTATGCATTGCATTACACACTGAGTATCAAATATTTTTAAACAGGGGTCATAAAATTACATCGCTAGCATGAGAACAGATAACCACAGAGATCAGGATGAAATCCTCCCCCACCTGCAATGTCCCTAACCCTGGAAAATCTTGAAAAGTTTGGCAAAAGTTGGCTTGCTCTGTTTTGCTGCCATCCCTCTGAAACAGTAGATATACCTGTTTCCCCCCTCCTGCTGCTGGATACCAGATACGTCAGATTAAAAAAGCACAGCAAATGCAGTGTTCCTGGGTATCATTCTGGAGGAAGGGAAATAGGAATTCGGTTTGGTTTCTACTGCAGTTACAACTCTGAGCCCCTGAAGATGAGCTGATATTGCAGCTTATCCCTTCCCTTCCTGCCGTAGCGGTCAGCCACAGACAGCGTGGCAGGCACTGCTGCAAGCACAGACAAGCTTAAGTGATGGGGAGCGATAAGAGTGCAGGAAAGTGTGAATGAAGTGATCCTGTTCCACCTAGGCATGGCAGCAGGTATATTTATTGTCCTCTGGACTATTTATGTGATATTCTTTAGGGGTGATGCAAGGTAACGAGTGACTGATGAAGTTAAGAGACGTATGTTACTGCAGCAGTTCGAGGGAAAGGGAAGAGGTGGTTCTGCGTCGGTCACTGTACTTAACGCACAGCAGCCCCTTTGCTGTCCATGTTGCACTGCTGGTATGTGGCTAGTGCATACATCTCTGCGTGGGTTTCTGGAAGGAAGTATTTTGCCATGCTAGCAGTGGGGGGGTTCATTTTTAAAAACTGAAGTGCTGCTCAAATATGAACAAACAAGTGCACAGTGCGGGAGAGGGCACCCTTGGGAGGACAGACATGGCTGGCTGTGGGCATTTTTATGCCCTTCCTCCAATAGTGAGGTCACTTAGAGTTTGTGAGTGCATCTCCCTCTCCCTGGGGAAGCATCCTCTGCTGCAGTAGAGCCCAATCAGATCTGTCCTGCTGCCTTTATGTGCTGCTGTTCCTCCAAAAGTTATCTGAAAAATATTTGACAGACACACACTCACATCCATAGCCTTAGACCGAGAGAAGTGTGGCAACACTGTGGGATTATCCCCTATTTTCCTGCTCCTTTCGGAGTCCTTTCTGTTGGTGCAGAGAAGATTTTAGGTGCTGCCAAACCAAACAGGAGCTACTATTGCTCCATGCCACCACTGGCAACTACAACGCACAGTTAAGCAGAGGATCACATCTTCTGTATCCCTGCTCCAATACTGTAAACTACATGGTCCAAAATAAAGCAACTAGAAAAATAGGAAATAGTGAAAAGCAAAGATGCCCTCCTCAGCCTTTCCCATCTTGTTTCTAACAACAAAACACAGGCTATTAGTTAAAATGCTAACCTAAAGTGCAGATCTTTTTTTTTTTTCCTTGTTACAACTGTGTATCCCCTTGTCTTCCCCCATTTCTATCTTTACCTCATTCTATTCATTTCCCCTCATTCTTATTGCTATTTCTCTTATTGTTACCTTTCTGAACTACCTCAGGTCTTTCCACTTCCACCAGGCCCTGCAGCTTCAGCTAGGGAGTCTGCACCATCTACCCCAGCGCTGGCTGATGCCACCACCCATATAGAGCTGCTGAAGGGGGAGGCTGAAGAGCAGGCCTCAGACTGCTGGAATTGCATAGACCTTGTGTAGACAACACCAAGTCAGGCAGGAGAGTTAATCTGCTTGCGGGTAGGAAGGCTCTGCAAAGGCATCAGGCACCCTGGCCTGCAACAGAAATGGTGTGGCCACCAGGCCTAGGGAAGTGCTTGTCCCTCTGTTTTCAGCACTGGTGAGACTACACCTTGAGTACTGAGTTCAGTTTTGCACCACTAACTGCAAGGAAGATATTGTATTGTTGGAATGAGTCCAGAGAAGAGCAACAAAGGTGGTGAAGAGACTGGAAAACAAGACACATGAGGATTAGCTGAAGGAACTGGGGCTGGTTAGTCTGGAGAAGAGGAGGCTGAGGGGAGACCTTATAGCTCTCTAAAACTACTTGAAAGGAGGTTGTAGCGAGGTGTGTCTTAATCTCTTTTCTAAGGTGACAAGTGATAGGTTGTAAGGAATTGGCCTCAAGTTGTGCCAGGGAAGCTTAGACTGAATATCAGGAAGAATATCGTAATGGAAAGAGTAGCTAGGCATTGGAATGTGAGTGGTAGAGTTGCCATTCCTGGGGGTATTAAGAGATTTGTGGGCGTGGCACTTAGGGACATGGCTTAGTGGTAGACTTATAGCATTAGGTAATGGTTGGACTTGATCTTGAAGATCTTTTCCAACCTAGATGGTTATATGACTACATAACCTTGCTCGTTCTCACTTGGTAAATTACATTTTTGTGTAGACCCTGACAAAACTCATCATTCTACCCAGATTTCAGGTCTCATCTGTGACCGGAGTTAATTTTTCTTCTAACTCCAATTACATTACAGAAATGAAACATTTTGTTAACTGTAGTGGAGAGTTTTCTAATGATTCCAGTCAGCTAGTTACTACAATTACTGAAGATTTAAAGAAATATTTGGCATGGAGACCATGCAACTTTAAGGCATTTCCATTAATACATGGTCTACCCTGCCTTTCATATCACCTGTGGAGTTAGATGGGAAGAGTCTTCTTACAAATCCATTCATCTGCTACCCACAGCAAGACAGTAGGAAACTCTACTGCTATCCCTGTAACTTCTTTCTTGGTAGTTTAAGAGGAGAGGTTTAAATCTCCTACTATGGACCATACAATAGAAGATGAAGAAAAAGAGGAGTTTTTCCCTCTTCAGGCAGCTACATCTGACTATAAGGGAGGGGATGAGGACAGGACCCCTTAGAAAGGAGCATAGAAAAAAGATGATTCATTAATGTAGTATTAATGGCTATGAGGAATATTACTGTTTGTAATTACTGTTGTAATCATCTACCCTACTGGATCTACTATACACATAGATCCAGGCAGCATGCAACCAACAAGAACTGCCTAAGCTGCAGCAGTGCTTCCCCTCACACAGAGTTGGTTATTCCTCATTCCTTGAATTAAACTTGTCATGTAAAATGACCTTAGTATAAGTTGACTTTGGGGGTATTACTTGGGATTTTGAGAAACAGCCACAATTCTCAGAGGTTTCCTATGTACAAATTCTTTGGAAATCTAGTGCCAAGCTCTTAAGTTTGATGTGGTTCATTTTAGTATGAGAGGGCAAATTGAATTGATTTTGATTAAAGAAAACCGAAAATTATCCTCCTTACAGGCAGGCACGTAAAGGGGAAAATAATAAGGCCAAAGCCCTTCATGCTATATTTTAATTGAAGCTGGAGAAGTATTAATCAGATAGCAGGGAGACATTTCAGCACAATCAGTTACAGCACAGAAGATCTGAAGTACACCCAAGGCCAATTTTGCAAGACTGGACAGACAGCAAGCCGTGCAAACAAATGCCGTGGCAACTTCATGCACAACTCCAGTCTACCCTTTTAGACCTGACAGTCTACTAGTCTACTAGTGGACTAGACATAGATGCACTCGGCATGCAACCACCACTTGGCTGGAATTTGTTTGTCTGCTGCCCCATGCAAGCAAAGGCCACTCTTTCTCCATGACACCACCCAAAAGTTCCATGAAGAGATTTTCCACTATTCATTTAGAAGTATTAAACTGACCTGAAATTATTGAGGGATTACTTGTACAGAAAATGGCCACAAATCCTGTAACATATACCCTACATACCTGCTGGAAAACCCATATGAGTAAGAAGTACTTTTTCTGACTGGCTAAGCTGACCAAAAAGGCTGCTGGTAGAAAGAGACTAATACTTTTTAAAACCCATGTTTGTACAAACATGGATTTTCCACTTATGGGAGGCTGTTTTATTACAATGATACAGTATATTCCTATTAGGAGTATTTTGCCAATATTGTATGTCAATATTCCTAGATGTGCAAGTTTTCATAGTGTTGAATATTCCTTAGTTTTATGAAGAAAAGATTGCAGACTTCAGAGGGATGAATCACATCCACATTGATTTCCTGGATCAGACCATGTGTTACTGCACTGTAAGAGTCTGCCTAGAAAAAAACTGCAAAAATTTAACCAATGTCTGAAACCAGGGAAAAGCGCTTTTTGCTAATGAAGAAACATGCTTGCTAACTAGCCTTTACTTAGCAAGTGTTTTTTATTTTCATTTAGAATGTTCCTATAGGCCTATTAGATTACCCTACTCTTAAAATAATTAAAGTATGTGTTAATTTTCTAAGATAACTCATTTCAGAGATTATAAAATAGGAAATATAAAAACAAACAAACAAAAAACCACAGTCTGGAAGTCTGGATTAATAATATGTTACATATTATGGCTAGGGATATTTCCTGTAGGTCATTGCTCCATATTTCCATATTTTTTTTCCATAATATTTTCTTTTATTTCAAAAACAGATTCTTTTCAACTTTTGATTGGAAACAGTTGTCCAACAAAGAAAGTGTTTCAAATGAGACCACACATCATTTTTACTTATATAATCACAACACCTATGAGCAGATTTAAAATTCAAGAATTAGCAAATACTTCAGAAATACTTCATACTGCATGACAGAAATTCACATTTACAGCTGAATTTGTTTCAATGGTGTAAATAGCCCTTTTATAATCACTGAATATCTCCAGACAGCTCAACTAAAATGTTTCCTGGCACAGACATCGGTTGGAAAGAGCCACTCTTAATTAAATATTGCACACTATCCTTAGAATGACATTTTTTCTAACAAGAACTAAGTTTATGCATCCATACCTTAAACTATAGGTACCACTATCAGATCATCTTGATTTTAAAAAGATATATATACATACATTATATATGTATATATTATTTTATATTGGACAAAATTCCATTTAGAATTTTGCAATTTCTTACATTTAATCAACTAACTGTAAGCAGACTAGGAACTGGAACACATCTAAGTTATCTGTCAAATTCATCATCTACTAAGAACACTGGAAAAGGAAAGGGAAGAAGGAGAATCACAGATCAAGTCGCAAATATGATTAGCATACTTATTGCTCTTAGAGAAGGTGAGCTAACACCCACTGAATTGAATAGTAATGATAAAAATACTGTTTACTTTCTAAGGTGTTGTGGGTTGGTTGTGTCATGTCCCCACCCCCCCAGCACCATCAACATCACTAAGTTTCAGTGAGATAGTAAAGCATTTAAAGTTAGGCAAAATTTTGGCTCCTTGTGCCCAACCTCTCCCCCTGAATGTGCTAATTTTTTTAGATGGGATTAGGAAGAGTAGGAAAGCCATCTTCCGGAACAGACTGAGGCACGGCAGTAATCCTCTAACTGATCATTTACAGCACTAAATAAATAGACACAAGTCATTCTGCAAGTCCTTTCTTTTATTGAGCTATGGCAGAAGCAGCCACACAGAAGTGTTGCATGGGGCTTATGCTCTATCAAGATTTGGTGGGGCAGTTTCCCATGGAGCCACGATTACAGCACTCATGGAAACACACAACGGACTCAGAAATATCACCTCCACACAAGTACTATCTAGCATATAAAATAGATTCACAGTAAGAGCTCCCCGTTTTATAAGGGAAAAAGCTTGTATTGCTATACCATATCACTACATCATAAGCATTTCTCCAATAAGTTGTATAAATTTTTAATCAAGCAAATACTCTTATTGAGCCCTGTAGGTTCACTTGTACTAGGAAGATTTGCAGGACCGGCACCAAATGAACAATAGTCATAATCCTCTTTCTTGTTTGCACACGTGTGTGTAGAAGCGGAGCATACTACATTAGAGGAAAAAAGCCGATCAGAAGAAAACAAAAAACACATCTGAAATAATTTTATTTTTATTTTTTTTTAGAACTGCACCACATATCATCATCTTCCATGAATTCAGCTATTGTTATTATAACCATGGGTCTCCTACAGTAATTTGTCTGGCCTTACAGAACCAGTTGTGTAGCTTTCTACAGCTCCTACACTACTTAAGACTCGACCATCGTTTGTTACCTCTCCTATGGAGGCACAGCAAGGGCTCCAAAGAGGTCTCAGTAATGTGTCTGGCACTATTCAGACACAGCACCATTGCTGAGAATTTGAAAACCACGCACAGGACAATCAAAAGGGGAAAGCAAAAATAAAAATAAGGAAAACATAGGAACGTGATCAAAGAGAAAGAGTTCTTCCGATTGGAGTGGTAAGCCCTGTGCACTGCAGATCAGCAGTTTAACCATCTATAAGTTTTAAGTTTCAGGAGGGTTTCTACGGCTATCTTCAATGGCAGTTCTTAACCAATATTTGCATTTTCTCCTTCCCAGCAACACTCAGCCCCTGAAAGTTAAAAGATGTTAAAATACATCAGGAATGTGTGTTCACATGTTCCCCTTGACTGCTGGTTTCAAGTTCATGTCCAATTTCACAATGAATCCATTTACTATCTTTTCTTTTTTTTTTCCTTCTCAATACTTATTTGGGCTGTTTTCCAATGATCACTGGAAACTTTTCCTTATGGTAGAGTGGTTCAACAGCTGGCCAGATGTGAGACTGCTAGAAAGTATAACTGCTACTTTTAGAGAAGGGGCAGTTATTTTAACTTAGACAGGTGGCCTTCTCAGCTCAAGTTGGAGGAAGTAGCCAACAGCCAGGCATCTGTTCTTTTAAAGATGATTTCAGCCCAGACAAAGTTCATTCTGAAACTGGTCACTGGGGAAAACCAGAAGGCCAACTTAATGGAACACCACAAAGGTGTGTTTTTTTTTTCTTTTCCTCTTTTTTTTTTTTTTTTTTTTTTTGTCGTAACATATGTGTTTTATCTGTATCACAAAGAGATGCTATGTTATTATAAACTGAAGTCAAAACCAGTTCCTTCTAGACTTTGGAAAAACATTATGCAAGTTCAAATCAATAATCCTATCTAAATTCCCCTTCTTTGAGGTTTCATCCAAAAACATGGGTATTTTGTGGTTATATTCTAATCAGTACTTCACCTATAGGGATCACTACTAAAAGGGAATCTCTTCATAAAGAGGCAGAAAGCACCAGTCACCAAAAAAATGTATGTTTTCTTTTAAAAAAAAGTTTTTGAAAAAATCTAAAAATTCACTGTTTGCACAGTGCATGTGTGTGGTGGGGGAGAACAAATTAAAAACAAACAAACAAAACTACAGTTGAAATTATATTAAAATACTTAATAATTATAAAGCAGAATGGAACACCCACACATTGCAGATTTCAGAACCTGAAAGTAAAAGTGACTACAAAACCCAAATTGGCTTTGTTGATTATCGCCCTAATCTGTGAGAAATGTAAAAAGCAAACAGAGGAAAAGTATTAATAGCAAAAGAAAACTGGATTTGAGACTTATGTTTGTAATAAACAAATCGCTTGCAGCAGAAACATTTCTTTGCGGTGTGCACTACAACTGAAATTTGGCACCACCTCTTTCAAACGCTGTTGAAATCTCATGTAAAATGAATATTTAGCTTCAATAATAATTTATTATCTTGAAAGTTTAACAAGTATTTATGCCTTGATACTGCAAAAATACAAGTGATGTTCACCCACTGCCATAACTTATTACAATTATACACTTAGAAACTTCTCCAGGTTCAGAGACCAGAATTCAGAAGTCTGCAGAGGAGAACTTCTATACATACCTTGAAGGGTACATATAGGCTTGCAACATTTGAGCCAGAGGGGGTGGAAGGTGTTGTAAATAATTAACTCTTACCAACAGCAAGTGTTATATTATTATTGGCAAACTTCTGGATTATGACTGTGTTCTTGGATAATTATTTCAGTTATTTTTTGTACTGTGGGGAATACGTTAATCATACCGCCAGCACCGTAAAATGTTCCTTTAGTACCTAAAATGAGGCTGTTACAGGGGGGAGTGAGAATCACTGAGAACAACAACAACAAAAAAAATACAACAAAAAAAACCTTTTCATTAATTTGATGAGAAAAAGTTTCTTCGTGCACCATTATGACCATTTATCATTTGTACTTGTACCTAATGATCAAACACAGCAAATGAAAAAGAGAGCATTTCCCTCCTGTTTTTCCATATAAAATAAGGAGCATCAGAGTAACTGTTCACTGTAAAAAAAAAATGAAGTAATACACATTCAATTGCTCTTTCAAATAAATCCTTAAATTCCTCTCATTCCCAGGAAAGATTGTGGTTTGAACACAGAAATAGTGTGATATTGTGCAGGGATAAGGAGCAGCCCCCCAAAGACCCTATCATCTCCTATTTTAAGGGTAAAAACGAGTGACCATATCTTCACAAGAGGTTCCCAGAGTTTCAAAAAGTCTCCAAATAAGGAGCTGGCTCCAGAGCATGTTGCCTGTTAAATCTGAAAGCTCTTTGTGTATTAATGACATTTGCTTGGTCTGAAAATCACATTTGTACAGCCAGGATACCAGTGCTGGCACCAACTTTATTAGACTACCCACATACTCCAACATCTCCGCTCATAACCTGAACCATGCTCAGGAGAGATCTTTCAAACTCTGAGGGCTCAGACATGCACATCTGTACACTTGACTGAATCTATCTGTTAACAATATAAAACTGCTTGTCTACCAGGATTTTCTGCACAAACCAAATAATTGCCATTTACCTTTTACTGTTTGATAACTTTCCTTCCCAAGGAAGGCAAGTTATGATTTTGGTAATTAATTGCAAAATGAAAAAAATAAAATAAAAAAAGAGGTTTGCCAGTGCTCCAGACACTGAAGCACATCACAAATTAGCAATTTGCAATTAGAAATTTGCATTGAAGAGATGAGAAGGAGCAAATAAATTCTAGATCAGAATTAGTGTCTAACAATTTGACCACCATTAACTTAAAGCAAGCATCTGACGATTTGCCCATACGTGGCTAGTCAGTTAAATACAATATAGTATTCGCTCACATCAGTAAACAGTTGATCTCAATGTGCTTCTAAAACCACAGAAAAATATGAAGAAATGCACAAACTGATTCAAATTAATCAGGTCTCACTATTCATTTTCTGAAAAGCACTGGGCGTGCCTTGCATCCAAAGGCAACAATTTGTTATGCACTGTAGTGTTACAGTGCTCCACATCGTAAGTAACTGTTTAAAAATCCGAGGCATTCCTAAAATGTTTCACTTAAACATTTCTGCAATAATATCTTATTAAACTATTGCTTTTATTAATTTTCTTGTACACTAGAGACCAAGGGATGCAAGTTTGTTTTTTTCTTTTCTCTTTCCTCCCTTCTATACATATATATTTTTAAACTTTGCCTACTACTGGCGAATAAACTCTCTCTCTTTTTTAATAAAACCATGGCCTTGAGTTTTGGCCCCTTAATAGTAGCCTACATGGTCGACTACCCTTGGTGTTAAATTTTCTTAAATTGTATTTCTGTCAGTATATCATTTTTTTAAGCAATGGACCCTATAATAGCAAGCTCTGCTCTGTCAGGAGTACATTTTAACAGCATGACACAAGTATTTTTCACTACGGGAGACAAACAATGATATGTATTACATGCAGTAAACATTGCCTTTGGTACATAGGGTTCTCTTAGCATTCATCTGTCTAAAATTTCATTGTGTCCTGCACAGGGAAAAAACCCTGCCTCTCATTAACTATTGCCGAGGGCTGTAGGTTTGCAAAGTGCCAACAATGCATTGTCACATTTCTCACAAAACAAGGGCTTGATTGAATATTACAAGAATGGTGGAAACCCAGCAAGGTGGATTAGGGGATATTTTAATACTAAAAACAAAATTACAAGCCTTTCAGTGGGCTGCTTAGCTAACAATCTTGTAACCAATTTTTTCCTTAAAATAAGTCCCCTCCCCACAAAACAAGCAGGAAAAAGAACTTTAGGAAATAAAGATGTTTTCCACTTAAAATAATAGGGTCCTGGCAAGAGGAAAAGAAAAATGGCATTTTTTTCTGTGTGAAATACACCCAACTGCAATTTCACAGCATGAGGACCACAGAGGCAGAAGTTCCAAAATTCTAGGTAAATTTACATAGTGGCTGCAGTTTGATAGTTAATCAGATCATTATAGTTACCTGGAAAAACAAGTTTTCCAGTGCTGATGCACATGAAGTGCCCTTTAGCTTCAAGGGACCACCCTGGAGGATCTCTCTTCTGTTACGTCTTTGCCATACATTGCGCGGGTGTATGTGACCTCATGCGAGCCATCTGCAGTGGGGTCAGCATCTCTTTTTGTGAATCAGAATCAGGGAGTGGGTTTATAAACAGCTCAATGATGGCACAATTCTTCCTTGATTCAAAAATCAGCAGGAGCGCAGAGCACTCAAACCTCATCGGCTTTGCCGAACCGTGAAGTGACTTCCCTCCAGCACCCTATACTACAAGCACTGTAAATGGGTAGTGTGCAAAGAATTATTTGGAAGAACAATATCAATGGAAGTACAAAAATTTACTCAGATGCATAAGTTATGCATTATTTACTTGTTAATTGCTCCTGTTAACAAATATGATTTTTTTTCCCCCTTTGGAATAGAGTCATCACAATCAGAAAACAAGCAGGTTAATTTTTTAGAGGCTTCAGGTAAACTCACTGCTCCACAGAAACATCTTCTATGGTAGGCAAATCATTCCCAAGATCTGAGCTGCCTCTACTGTACGAAACGGAACAAGACATTTTCTCAGCCGCAGGGGAGCCAAAACCTGAGGCATAAAGGCAGAAATAATGCAGTCCCAGGTCCAAATTTAAGGCAAAACTTCCTCCCTCAAAATGAGGAAAGGCTTCTTAGCTCCTGAGAATTATTGGAAAGGGATTATCACAAACACTGATTTAAAAGTAAACTGAAAATATCTTGGTTAGATCTTCTGGGCTCAAAGCACAGAAGACCTCACCACAAGGTGAAGCAGCAGTTTATGCACAGGATAATAAGGTTCAAGCAAACAACAGGTGGAGCTGGGGAGGGAAAGAGAATTGCTGGTAAGCAAATACCCTTTTAAGAAGTGACAAGATTTCTTAAAAGGTCATTACAGAAATTACCGTGGATTTCCACTTCCCAGGAATATTTTAAATTAACGCGCTGGCATACAAAATGTCCAGTGGATTGATCAGGAGAGGCAGACGCATGAGTGTTTATCCTAGGCACATTATTCGTTTTGCATCTGATAACTGCTGGATGTTGTCGCAGTTGTTTAACGGGTGGGGATTTTAAAGGAAGAGAAATTTACAGCTGTTTCAAGGAGACAGAGATCATTTGCTCTACATAGCCTTCAGAAAAGAAATACAGACGGTAGCTGGCACTGGTAAACACTGAGATTCCTTGCCAAAGCCTGTAGCCTTATGATATTCTCTATGCATCTCAGCAGAGCTGAAGAAGGTTTGGCTGGAACAAGATTGCATCTCACCAGCAACATCTGCTACAAGATCTGGAGATATCTGTCATAACAAAGCCTGTTTTCAGATTCTTGCCCTCCTGTAGGTGCCATGTGCCAGCTGAAGGGACTGGAACGGGATAAATAGGCTCTACTGGCCCTGCATCCAGCCAGGGGAGAATTTCTTTGAGAACAAGGGAAAGTGACCATAATCCCCCTTCCAAGGGCCCATCTTACAAATGCTGCTTTGACAGAACCAAAGGATGGTTCACGGCAGATATTTTGGATAGACCTATCAACATTATGCTGAGCTCCTTTGGCAGCTGAAGCAATGCAGGGCTGTAAGGTTCAAAAATAACTTCCAGAGTCTTAGGCTGAAATTTTGGCAATGGCATGGGATGGTGATTGCTGGCCTTTTAACTGTTTCCTGAACAGTCTGTCTGCCCTCCAAGAGGAGTTCTCTGGAGAGGTTCCTACCATGGCTTCCCTCATCCTGACGGAGAGGGGCCAAATAACTGAAAATTAAAGCCTGGGAATGAACAGAAAGGACAAGAAGCTAAATGGTACTGCGTGGCCATCAGAAAAAAGCACTAGAGTCCTAAGGAGAATCTGGTACACTGTGAGCTCAATAAATATTCCCACATTGAGCATACTGTGATTTGGTGATTTCTCAGAGGCCTGCTACACAGAGCCTTCCAGATGCAGAGCTTGTCTTTGCTCATCATGACCATTATGTTTCTGCACAGCAATCTGACCTCTCCCACCTCCTTACAACATGGAGGGGAGAGTTGCAGCTGCTCATCCCCCTGCACAAAGAAACCTTAATGAAAGCACAGAGTATTTACCCAGAGTGTTCCTACCAGGGGTCTACAGACCACATCCAGCTTCCTCCTTTGCCATGAAAGGGCACCTCCCGGAGCAGGGGATGGGTGGCCTGCCACCTGCGGAAGGCCTGCCTGCTTCCACATAGCCTGGCTTTGCAAGGAGGGTGCTACGCCGCCCAAGAAGTCTCTCAAAACTGGGATGCAGAGCCTACCATCATTTTAAAACAACCAACCAACCAAGTAATAATCCAATCCATTTACATTCCTTTATTTCTAAAGAATGCAACATCACGACATCAGTAACAACCCTGTCCTTAACATAACTGGTCTCTAAGACCTGGCAGGTAATTAGGATGCTTTCTTCCCTGAGAGTACAGAAAACCCTGAAAACCCACTATGGGCACATGGAGAGTAACTGCCATGTAACTCCATCAAACAAGATGCTGGAGAGTCTGGAGTCTTGTGTATCCATTCACTCCAACTCTGCTAACAGACACAGTAGGCCAGGCTAGTTTCAGCATCCACAGGTGACTTTGATAGACTGGTGACTTTGTCTTGTCCCCTTCTACCCCTCCCCCCCCCCCATCTTTTACTATAGCAATTAAAGATTCATGTATTTACTACAAAGCTCCCTAAAGCAGATGAAAAATACTCATAAAAATGTATTTAAATCACCTCACCTTCAATATATCATCCTAAACACTTCACACAACTGCTGGAAAAGGTGTTGACTAATCCTTAATAAATGCATGATGGGTAAAAATAGAAGCAAACTTCACGTGCTGCTCACAGCTCTGTATGTAAAACTAGTCCGCAGCTAGTGCTAGCAAAAGACTTCAGTATGTACATTGAAGACAAAGACCTGCTCACCTTCCTTGAGCATCAAACTAATAACAATTGGAGAACAAGGGTGGGAGGATAAAACATGCTGCATCTTGCCATAGTCATTACTGTGTATCCTCCAGTGTCCTCAGACATATTGCTCCTTTTCTCCAACACCTGACACTGTTCCTCCCCACCGCAAATGTTGCGTTAAGCCTTAATAAAGCTCCAACATCCATTGTTAAAACTCACAAACTTAAAATTCTGTGCTTTGGTGCAAGCAGAGACTCAGCTTTTTGACTTTTTGGAATCACTGCAGCAAGTCGTGAATGATGTATGAAATGAAAAATCCCTGCTCACTGCACACAATTCAGATAGTAAAATCTCCCTGGAGCATTAAAAAAAAGCACTTAAACATGTCATTTTATTTTTGTCCTGTGCCCAGAAGACTCCCTCATCTCTCCCCAAGAACATGCAGACACCTCAGCTATCACCAGAGAACAATAAGCACACTTGGAGGTAAAGTAGATCAGTTGTGTTCACACAGTGTTTCCAGGAAATGATACAGGGACCCGGAGCAAACCAGACAATTATACTGGTGCCATGTTCAGGCCTCTCTCCAAACACACTTTTTGTCTTATTTTTTAAAGTAATATCTAATCTCATCAGCCTGACTCTTTAACTTGATTGACCTTTGCAGATTGCATTATAAAAGCAACAGCAGCATGCTCAATGTAGTTAGGGGCATGAGAAGAAGTGTTTGATGTAAATATGTTTGTGACTAGACATCATTTATGCTGGGACTAATATAGCAATGTGCTTCCACTTCTTTTCTTGTCCCAACACTCTCACACACTTATTAACATTCAAGCTTTCATTCTTTCTTGCTTGTTTACTGGAACTTTCTACCCAGCCTGCCTTTTGGTGCTGACCTTTTAAATCTGGCAGATGAAAACATCTACTGCCATAATTTGGCCATCTTCTGACTAGCTGCATTCATCTGGCTTCTAGTTAGTGCCTGTTATATTTTCCCTATCCTTGTTATGGAGGAGCTGCTAGAAAATGATAGTTTTTTTTTTTTTTGACTAGAGCAATGCAGAACACATAGAAGAGTTGGGTTACTCCCAACATGGATTTCTTCCTTACCCAAACTTCTGCATGTGATGGACAGCCTTGGTTCACCCACACCCACATTCAGAATGACAGTGGCTCTCCAGAATTAATTTCTCAGTTTGGAACATACAAATTCTTTCCCAAGTGCTAAAAAGTGGGGACTTGTCCAGTTTGCTGCTGGTCCCTTTGAGCACAAGGAGGATGGAAAACTGACAGGAAGACTGCAAATCCACAGAAGAGTGATCTGCCCAGATGCAGCTGTCTTGGTGACTGCATTTAGATTTAGGAATAGAAAGCAGGGGTGTGATCTAACGAGAACTGATGTCGTCTTCTCGTGACAAGTTTTCTTAAATTTGTAATTTAATAATTATTCTTCCCAAAATATTACTGATGAGGAAGGACAGTTGCCTACACCAGTGTCACATTTCTGTCATCTCTGGCATTTTGAAATTTCAGAGAAAGCAGGAAAAAAGTGCAGCCATTAACCCTTTTGCTCTTCTAGCTTCTTCATACAAAAAGTAGAGCCATACCTACTTACACCCCTCATGCACAGCAGAAGGAGAACAGGACTGGAGCACTCACCTGATACAGGCAAGCGAAGCAGAGGCAGGCAAGAACTTTGCAGCACATCCTCCACCCATCAACATCAGTGTATTCAACAAGCAATACTGCACTGAGACTGAATTACCACTGACTGTATGATTTTTTTCCTGAGGCGATCCAAGAGGCAGACAACAAATACACTGGTAATGTCTGGTCTGTTCCTCCTATCAGGACATCTTTGGATGTCAGCACTCACCCAATCTGGAAAACAAGGTACTGCTAGAAGCTAATGTAGTGCATGGCCTACAAAACTCTGCTCTTTGTTGCTGTTTCCTCAACAGACAGCATACAGGGTCCATTAGATTTGGTTTCACAAGAGGTCACCTAGAGCTTAGAGATATGAAGAAGCAGCACTTATATCATGCGTGGAAGAGTGCTTCAAAGTTTGGGAGGTAAAAGAATTGGTTCTGAAGAGCCATGCAAGGATAGGAGTTGCCAGGCTTTCATTGATGAAATCACATCTCTCCACTTCGGGAAGATTTTCTGAGAAGCTAAACATATTTGCAATCATTTTCTTCATTTATTTCCTCCCCATCCCAATTTTCTCTTTTTCTAGGGGGAGATGGATTGAGAGTATTGCACAAATAAGCCAAGCTTGAGGCATGTAGGAGCTGGTGGCAAGAAATAACCTTCTCCAGAAAGCACACCTTAAAACTAGAAGGATCAGCTTTTGAGAAGAGCTGGACTTGAGTGAAATGGAGTTGAGGTGGTTAAAATAAAAGCATCAGGAAAAAAAAATAGAGGTCGTATGTCTGCTGAAATAACCTTATACCTATACTTATATAAAATAGATAAAAAATACTTTTTCAACAGATCGAAAGGAAAACTGTTTATCTGCCAACATTGTAAGACTCCCTGATTAATAATAACATTATGTAGAATAGTTGGTTCCAGAGTTATTTGTTCAGACTCACTAAATTCCTATTGAGACTGATAATCTGACAAATTATAGTAAATTTTGCAAATACATACTAGCTTCAGAGTAAACCTCACGGGTCTGTTAGTAGAGAAGGTATATTTGTATAAGGAGGGAAAAGAAGTGAAAGCAATCAGCTGCTTCCCATAGCAAGAAGCTGTACTTCTTGTGATTGCCTTCCAACTATTCCTTGGCCAAATTGTTAGAGAACTCATAATGGCCAGCATCACCTACTGCACACATTTCAGATGTGCTCTTTGGAATTTTATCTTATTTTTTTTTAACCTGTAGTTATCAGCTGAGAACCTACTTGAAAGATATGTAAGAAACAGGGAGAAGGAGTAAGAGAAGATACTGTTGTGGATATTACAGAAAAGCGATCAAGCTCTGCTGCACCTGGAGAAAGACAGGAACTGGGACTCTAACAGGGACACATCAGGGATGGTAATGAAAGGCCTCACAAAAGCTCTGAGGAGGCCCAGTGGCTGGATGTGTGCTCATGAAGTGGCCATTTCTCAGCTTTGCTCACTGAATCTTTCTTACTAGCGGATCACTCTGCATTACAACTGAGTTAGGTAAGGAGGTGCTGGGGGAAGTGCTCTTGTCTGACTTCATGCTACAGCAAGGCTCATTAAAAACAGAATATTTGCTGCAATGTTTGCAGCATTTCCTGTAGGTCTTACGATTGTTTTAATAAATGAAATTCTGAGCAGAAAGAGTGTATCTTAATTTACTTTTTAGTGCTCCCTAAGTACTCAATGTCATACTGATTTTTTTTAATACTATGTGGAGCATAAAAATGCATGAATTTAACATCTTAATGCAAATGAACACATCCTTCCAGAAGCCTGAAGCTGCTAAGTACACAGCACAGGTTCATTAGCACAATTTCGGAGTAGGAGGAGAAAATGAATTGAGAACCCAAGATTCACAACCATCAACACAAGATCCTGGGGCTTTTTAATAAAGTTTTGTCCCACCTCCTACTGCTTGCTGTCTTCCCCATGAAAACTGCAGAGGGCAGAGCCCAGGAGATACCAAGGGGCTGTACAAGCCTCAAGGTAGACCCTTACAGCACCTGCCAGAAGTTCAATTTGGGGGTGGTGATGCCATAGGATTAGCATACAAATATACATCCCTTCAGTCTGAAGGGAACGGGGAGAGGTTGTTACAGATGTCAACACTTGGACTGACACCCTGGGGACATGCTGGTGCAGGAGGCGTGTGCTTCAGCAGCCGTGGTGGCCCTGCAGCCTTGTGCCCAGCCAGGAGCAGAGCCAGGGACCTGGGCTTCCCCTGCCCAGGATGGGGGCAGATGGCATGCTGTGTGTGGGAATAATCAGTGTGCAGTACACTAAAAAGGAGGACACGGCAATTCGAGGTAGGCTTTTTCAGGCACAGCTATTCCAGTTTTAAATATTTGGCTGTGCTAAGGCATGTTTCTAAATTAATAGGCCCCATAGCTTTCAATAGGATTATGCAGGGTACACCAAGCCAAGCATATAGTATACATTTGTAGGATTATACTAAAATAACATTAACACTAAAGTGTTCTTAAATGTACCGGATTACAAATTAAATAAGGAAGCCAACAGAAACTAGTGCAGAACACCTCCTTGCTAAGCCTGCCCACCCTCTTCTTGGCACTTTTTGTAAGGCAGGTACATTAGCCTTATAAAAGTTTCTGAAGAAAGTTTTTGTTGTTGGTGGGGGTGTTTTTTTCCCTGTAAACCCAAATCTTAAATCCTAGAACTTTTGTATTGTAAAATTTGTTTAATATGAATTAGAAAGTAGAAAAATTTGTTTCTTTATGGGAAGATGAATTTTTCAGTTTTCTACTACCTAAAAAAAAAAATAAAGAAACCTTCTTTAATGAAAATTCTGAGGAATATGGAGGTAACGGTCCTCACTACAGGAAAAAAAAACCACAAGATTTGTGTAGAAGCGGCCATAGTGATAGAAGATAAGACCTAAATTACTAATTTGCACTCACTGCAATTGGTACTGCCATACTTAAACTGTAATCCAGTAACTCACTTAAGCTATCACTGCCTAGAAATCCTTTCTAAAAACTTGTCTAAAAGGCAAAACCAAGTGCAGCGATCATGACTGGAACTATTTTTAGAAATTGATCAGCAATAATAAATTCATGTATTTCTTAGAACAGATGGAATTTCAAGGGAGGTTAATTATTTAATCTGTATTTGCATCAAGTTTTCTCAAACATACCTATTTCTCTTTAAGGTAGCTACAAAGAAATAATATTATGAAATAAAATAAAAACAACAGTTGTTTTGCTGATATATATGGCTTAAAATTATGTTAAAAAAATAAATCAAGTTTCACACATGCATTTTGCACATTTTAGTCATTACCGAGACAAAAGTTGCATGCTTTATGTGCAAGTGCTACCAAGTGCCGCAAAAGCGGTATATAAAGTCCAAAGGCTCAAACTCAAATGTGCAATATTGAAAGCAAAGATACAGGAGTAAGGTGACATTTGCTACCTGGTTTAATGTAGAATCTTGCTAATTAGTCCAATATATCATCAGTTACTGTATATCCAAAATGTGTAACTTGACTAGGCTTATTCTCATCTCTCCAAAAATACAGAAAAGATACAGTAAAACGTCTGATCTTCTCTGCTCTCACCCCCCAAAAAGTAATTTTATCTTTGCATGTTGTGCGATTCTCACATTCATCCACTATGTGCCAACACAAGACATTATCATTTTTGCAAAAGAAAAGATGAAAAGCTTAAATTACAGTACTGCAGAATGCCACTTAACACAAGAACTGCAGGAGAATTTCCCATGGAACATCAATCCAGATCTGAAAATCTATTTTATAAAAGTAGTGATTTTCTGCTAGCGAAGAGTTCCCTTTTGCTGTATTGCATTTTGTGATAAAATAGATAAACAGTATTCACTCTAATCCTAAATGAAAATATTTTGCAGTTAATAATTGAGGCCATTGTGCTCTTTGAAAACTAGGTACTAAATACTATTCAGCTGCTAGTAGCTGTTCTGATTTAGAACTGGAAAACAGAATGAATTATGAATACCCTACACCCGCACTCCAGCATGAAATTTTAGCACGTCTGCCACTAACTTCACTGATTGCCATGGGACTATCAAGATGCTTAATTGTTAGCATACATTTAAAGTCTGTCTTAACCAGTTTTACAGAACACTGGACCATACTCATATTCCAGTCCGAGTACCTGTACAACACAGAGTGCAGATTCCACTATAATTTCTGCATAAATATATGGGTAAGTACAATACTAAGCAGATGTGCACAGAGGACAAGGTATTTTAGCTGTATACCATTTCATTTTGATACATGGCTTGCTAATAATCAAATCTGGATGAACTATTCATCCTGTTGCTTAAAACATTTTATATTGTCACTAGTATGTAGTCAAAATCTTATACTACTTTGTGATTTTTTTTTTCAAAATAGCCTTTTCTCTTTTAAAAGAGAATCTTATCTCTACTGATATCTAATAGCCATCTTAAAAACCAGCAGGCATATAGAGGGTAAGTCAATTGTCCAAAGGCTAATTGATTCAGAATAAACAAGAAGCAGACTCAGGAAGGTGCAGAACGACAGTATTAGAATTTTACAGGTGCAAAATATGAAAAGCTTTTTGACAACATACACTCATTGCTTCAGATATTTGGGTCTGGAAAACAAAATTCAAGAATATTTAGGCCAAAAAACAAACAAACAAAAAAAACACACCCAAAACCCAAGCCTGTACCTATTATTTAGGTTATTATTATTTAGATGGCCTAAAAAGCCATCTGATATATCATCCTATGGTATCCAATGGGAAATGGAAAATTAATGACCAAAACATAATGCACCTAGTAAGGTACATCCAAAATTTACATTCTTAAGTACCGTAAAAGCCAAGAATAACTTAATTTAGATATCAAGTACTGCATATTGAGTTTTTTGGTTACCAAACCCATCATGAATGTATTTAACTCCAATGAGAAGAGAAAGCAATTCCTAAAGTCAGAAGGGCTGAAAGGACTTAATGTCTCACATTTTGATGGGCGATTCTCAATTATCTATTATGAAATTTTACATGGAATTCTATTTCCAGGTGAGCATTTTTTGCAATTTTCTGCATGCTCACAACTATACTTTTAGGAAAAAAAATATACTTGTTACCTATTATTCAAACATTCACATTATGAAAGAATAGTATTATATCCAAAACATTTGAATAATGCAGCAAATGCAATGTGAAAAAATTCAGAAAGATTTTTAAAAAAATCCACATTTTAAAAAAATGTGGAAAGATAACCACAAAACAAAACTAAAGAAAGCTTCAAACTCCGCCCCCTGCCCTTGGTAAGGAACCGGCACGGCACAGAAATCAGAACTTCTTAAAAACATCTATGTGTTAGGCAATAATAGCTAAATATTCTTCCACAATTGTACAAAGATGCATTGTTTTGTATATGCTTCTTGCCAAAAAATGCAGAAAGCTTGCAGTTAATCCTTGGTTGTCAAATTACATGCCATAATACAGTTGATAATATTTATTCTTGAAGTAAAGCATATATATATAAAGCATATTTCAAAAAAAACCACAAACACTAGTCGTAAAGTCCCTTCTGAGGAAAAAATCAGCAAGGAAGAAATCAAGAAAGTTCTAAGTATTTTAAAAGAAGTTATAAAATAAACACTAAGCAAACCAACAGACTTGAATTCAGCAAGAACATTAACCCATCCTCCGACACTGCAGAATTATCTAGGCTGCCCCCAAATTTTATTAAGCTTTATTGAGCTGTTATTAATTGACAAAATATTTATGGCAAAATAATTTTCCATAAAATGCACTGTACTATAGCGAGGTAATGAAGAGCTGTAGGACAGGTTTTAAGATGCACTGTACTTTCATCTGAAAAGTCTCCTGAAATTCTTTGAACGTTTCCAGGGGATTAATGAGGTATTTTGACAACACACAAGAAGTGTCTGGTTTTCAAGAAGTCTTATAAGAGGGAACATTCACATCCTTGGAAATTAAACTGTGTATTTTAAGCCACTAAAAATAACACAATTATTAAAAATTTGGCAGCTCTGAAGAAAAATACCAGAAGATACTAGCAAACACATGGAACTACTGAAGAGCGTCAAACTTGATTACACATATTTTACAGCATTTCAACATGACTTAAACACCAATTTTAACAGCTTAATTGAATGTTTCTTATTAAAAGCTATCACAGATGAACTAAAATAAGAACGAGCTAGAATGTAACTAAATCAAAAGCATTATTCCTTGCAAGTTTAGTGGGTTAACTGTGTGTACGTGCATTAGCCCCTTGTTGTACACCCTTATCCGTTCAAGAACTGGTACAGTGTTTTAAGGATTTCAAAACAGTTGGCAAGAACACTCATCTCACATACACAGCAAAATTTCAACAAGCAGACCACTACACCTACAATTTTTATATATATATTTTAAAAAATATTTTAGGGTCTATTCCTCCAAAGTAGCACTCCCTTGAATGCTTTAATGCATCGCGGAAATGGTATTCATGTATAAATAAGGGTTCGTTTTAATGAAGAAAGCAGAGCTCTTTAAGACTCACTTCTGTAAATTCCTCAATGTTTCTGAAAACTCAGACTGCTTAAATCCTTAAAAATTTACCAATATTTAATTAAGCTGGGAAAGAAGTATACTGAGGTGTCAGTTTAAAAACGTCTTATATCCCACTACCCATGAAAACATCCATATGGAGTATTTATACAAACATTTAAGACAGCCGATACCTTAGGTGTTTGCAACATTTAACATGAATTTTCCACAACCTGAGAGAAAATCAAGCCATTTTAAGTCTTTCCTGAATTGCTAAGTACTCATCTGTAATATTTTTTTAAATAATAATTGCCTTCAGAGTGAGAGCAGTTGCACAAGAAAAGGCTGCTTCCTAAACTCTACTCTTTTCAGGCTGCACCCTTTCACAGACTAAATATTTCACAGAGGCAGCATCTTTATGAAGCTTATAGTTGAGCACTTTACTTTCTGTAGTCACTTCTCATAATTTACAAGATCTTGTCCAATATGTATGTTTTTAAAATCCTGGCTTGTCTCAGGTCTTCAGATCAACAAATGGGGAAGGAAACAAGAAAAAAAAAAAACAACCAAAAAAACCGATTTGACCCTTTCTTCAGGAACAGCAGTCTACTCATCTTAATAGCTATTCAGTGATACTTTTAAAACCTGCAGTACATTTACAAGCCAAATCATTACCCAGGTAGGGCACTGAGGGGGGGGTAGACTTATGTGTCATCGTGCCCCCCATCCCCAATAAGGCTCTAGATGCCTTTAAGAGCAAAAATTCCCCCCCAGTATATTGTTTTGTTAATCCTTTTCCTATGATCTGTTTGCCTGGCTAGGGAAATTATGCAAAAAGTAATAAAAGTTTTAATTCAATTTCCATGTTAAGAGATGGATTTGAAAAAAAAATCAGAAACCATATTCTTTGTGTTTACTAAGAGATATGCACTCCAACATTTAGTGTCATGGAGCTGCAGTTAAAACCAGAAACGGTGAAGATAATTTAGCTGCATGAATGCCTGCTCTTCAGTAAAATGCTGCCAAAATTAAATAGGAATGAAACAGCACTTTGTAGTCATTGGTCGCTCAGCAGGGTTTGCGTAGTTAAAAACCTAAGTGAAAAGGGTGATTGACCTACATTGCTACTAGCTTAGCACAGCTGTACTTCCATATTTTTGCTGCATCCAAGGAAGCTCATTATTTAATACAACTGAGTTACGTGTAATTGTCGGTCTTTCATTTTACACTTTTAGGAGCCAGATATTAATCTCAGATGTATGGCACGCATTACTGTGCATCTGGAAGTATATGCGGCTGCCCATTTGCACGCAAGGCTAAAAAGATGGGACTACACACGGTTGCACCTGAAATTAGGAGGCTGCCCAGGGGTGGGAGGACCTCACAAGCATGCAGAAATCAAATGAGCAGATGGAACAAAAAGCAAATCCCCTGGCACCCCAAAGGCAAATGCAACGCTGTTTTTTCCCATTGTTTTGAGCAGGAGTAGTCCAGAATGCATAACCAAAGCACATTTCACGCAACTCATACCTGCAGTTTAAATAAGTAATAACCTTCCAGTTAACAACCAGTTTGATGTGTTAACAGCCCTTGGGCTGTTAACATAACGACTGGTCATTAATGGCAGTAATGACAGATTTCAGAGGGAATATTGTGCTTGTAAATGGACATGCTGCCAGTCAGAATGGAGGATAGAGCAGGATAGGTTGATACATTAAGATGTCACTGCACAGCTCTGGAGGAAAAGAAGAGAAAAAAAAAACTTCTTCTTGCATATTTCACTTACTGTAAATGGACTTGAAATATTGGCGTAAACCTAAGTTCCTTAAATTAAGTCTTCATTTCTAACCCAAGAGTGTATAAGCGGAAGACAGAAGCCTGCAGGGGAATTATACTCTGCATATCATTTTCACCAAGTATGTTATTTCTAACATTGAGACCTTTCTTTACTCAAGTCAGTTCTCATCTTCGTTAACAAAACAGAGTTCATTCCTGCTGTGGCCACCCCAACAGCCTGGGTACCATATGCCACCTCTGAAATCACTGCAGCGACTTACTTGAATCAGATTGCAAGGGGAAAGCCTCTCACACTCAGAACATCTTCCAAGCTCATTACATCCATCCCCTCAACCCCTTCCATCCAAGAGAATAAGGTCTTAATGTAGTAAAATTAACTCATTTTACCAAGGGAGAGAACTAAAGCAAAACAAGTTTTGAAGTCCTGAAGATAGAGTATTTATTAAAAAAAAAAAAAAAAAAAAAACCTTCAAGAGGGTATCTCCAGGATGAAATGCCAAACGAGAGAATTCATTGGGGCAGAAGGTTTTGGTTTTTTTTTTGTATTTCTATCTAAATGAGAAATACTAGAAGTATCTTTGCAAATAGCCAAGGACACAATCACACAGTTTGTGAATTTAACCATCAACGTTAAAGCACACAGACTGGCTACATTATTGCTTATAGCATCCGTAGAATGGCTGTCTTATTGAAATACATAATGAACATAGAGAGACAAGTTAATAAGCAATTTTACTCTTTATAGTATCGTACAAGCCACATATCCTCTAGAGGGCACCACATAAATTAATAGGAAGCTAGAATGGTTTTGTATGTAGCAAAGGCTCCCTTTACGGTTAAAAAGGAAAAAAAATAAATTAAGAGGATAGTTTGAAACTGTAATCGAACTCTAATCTGATCATTAGTACTAAGTAATTTGTTCTTTAAATTGATATCAAGTGGGTTGCTAAATATGAAAGCTTATTTGACTACAAAGCTAGAGAACATTTAACTAGTTTCTACATTAGCATTAAAAAGATCACTTTTATAGGTTCACTGCATAACTAAGTAGATAAGATGCAATGAGGCAAATGACTATCTGCAATTACCTTAAGTGCATCAGTGTGAAGTTTAGAGTAAATACCAAATTTAAATCTGTGCACTCACAAGAATCACTAAGAAAAGGCTCATGATTTTCATTAAGACTTGATAAATCCAGAACAAAATACAAAAAACATCTTAAAACTGATTACAGGATTTGTCATGTACACTGGCTTCACTGGTGCAAAAGTAGATATTGCATATGAAAACATAACCAAAACATTAGTTTTGAATGTTGTCATGACAGATGCATCATTGTGTAAAAAACACAGTCTCCTTTCTCTGAATTACATACTGTGAGTTTTAAAAATCTGTTTGCAAAATGTTTACTCCTGCTAGACCTTCAAGGACCAGGGAACAATGCAAAACACACACACCTGTGCTGAAAAAAAGTACTTTTATTGTAGCTCTATTACTAGAACACTTTTGGTTTTGATTTTAAACACTGGATTTGTTGCATTAGTATTTGGGAGATTAGATAGGTTCAAAGCCCGTAGTAAATCTGGGGATCAAATTAACCCAGCAGTTTTCTTACTCCTGCAGGCACTTGTAGAAAGATTCTTAAAACGGGTTTTAAATATTAGGCTCAGCATTACCTTCCCCACAGAAGTTGTCCACACCCCTGTCTATATATGCACACATGATTTAAGATCACACGCAACCTAGGCTCCTGTACAATAATTCCTTTCTGTTAGCTACTTCTTTGGCAGCTTTTACACAACGGCTTTAAGTTGCAGACTCTATCTTATGCTCAACTCACGGAGCTTTAATGGCTAGCAGAGCACTTTTACCACTAAGAGGTCCAAGGCTATGTCTGAAGAACCCTGAACTGCCTTGCATCCCCAGCTCAGCAAATGCACAAGGCACTTGCAAACGCTTTTTGCTCTACTCTAGAAAAAACAGGTTGTAATGTGGAGAGCCAGGGTACCAATTGTTAACACTTCAGTCTTGATTTCTGTTCCAAACTATCCATGCCAAGCAACCTGGGAACTTCATATTTGGTACCTGTGCTTACACTGAACTTGTAAGTTAATGCATTCAAAGAGAATTTTAATTTTTCCCCAATGTATTACAGACTTGAATGTCCCTTTAAAAGGAAAAGGCTTCACTACAGGGGCAGAGGAAATATTCCCAGAAGTTCGTGTTTGCCTCGGGCAGCTAGTCTCATTAGGCCCCTTCTACAGAGAGTGGAGGAAGGTGCTCCTATGGGAAATAGGTGCTCAGAATCACCCCAGAGGAGCCTCTCTCCATCTATTTGCAAGTGAGAGCCTAGAGAGACCAAACTTCCTGATTAAACTCAGCTTCTGCAAGTAGCCCTATGTAGTCACATGCACTCTACAGATAAATTAGCCAAGTACTTTGTTGAGTTGTACCCCAAATGTTTCTGAGAAGGTAGGATGATGAACAACCAAGAGGGCAGAAATCAGGTGATGGTTTGCAGGCTCTGAGAAGTGGTGCCAGCTCACCCACATCCCACACAGGTCCCCAGGCTGAGGAGCAGAGTTGATCTGGGCCTGCTGGTGACAGAGTTATTTACAGGGAAGGCAAGTGGGTGGACTCAGTCCAGCACCTAACAGGCAAATGGCAGTGTTCATAAAAGCTCCCGCCACCACAAACAAAATCCCCCTGGCAAACTCAGAGGACAGAAGTGTGTTCGCACAGACAAGTGGAGTGCTTTCCACTCGTAGCCTTCAGACCCCACACTCAAGCTGTTGAAAACTGCGCAGGTGGGCCTGCTGCTTTAGGCTGTGGTGCCTGAAGGCCCCACTGCGTTTAGGAGGAGATCAGCTCCCCCACAGCGCAGCACTGCCGGAGGGACGGAGGTTATTCTGTTCTCATCCTCCTCTCCTCTCCTCTTAGTACGCAGCCCTGGTATAAGCATCAGAAAATTCGCAACAGCATGCTTTCCAATTCAGGACAGACATCGCCTTTGATTTTAGTTTCACCACTATGCTGCAGTGGTTGTCTCATGCTCCACAAACACTGTCCCGCAGCCACCACGCACTACTTACACACTGCTAACTACATGGGAAGGACTGAACAGGCTTATCACGTTAATCAGTGAACGCGACGAGGGTGTGACCTACCTCAGGTAGTCTCTGCGACAAAGGATAAGGTTGGCTTTGGTGTACAGAGTAGAGCCCACCTCCCCCAGGCGGCAGTCACAGCAGGCACATTTCAGGCAGTCTTCATGCCAATATTTGTCCAGGGCCTTTAGAAGATACCGGTCTTTAATCTTACGGTTGCAGCCAGCACAACCTTTCGGCTTGGTGTCTGGCTGAACTGAGAGCATTTGTATACCTGAAACACAGCAAGAGCAACGAAAAGTGAAAACAGACACTCTCCAGCATCACTTTCTCTCCCTCCACCTCTCCCCACCCACACACCCCCAGATCATTAAAAAGGCAACAGCGTAGATGGGATGACATAAACTGGAGCATCCACAGCAAGCTGAAAACATTAAATAAACTGGAGAGCTGAAATGTCCGCTGGTCTGAGTTTCACCTCATTTACCTGATCTCTTTACTGAAAAGAAATATTAAAAAATTAAAATGAAAAATGAAAATAGTTCAGTCGAAGTCACCCACTTTTGCCCAAAGTATCCAATGGTTTAGCATCCAAAATTTAAACTGACGGAGTATCGGCAATGACAGACATATCTAAACTTGCATATTTGTACCTATATGCACTGTCTTTGTCAAATATAAGAGCACTCCAGATTCTAGAGATGGAAAGACCGAAGCTATTAAAGGCACAGAACAAGAGTTTCAGGGAGATTTGACATAGACATTTTTGCACTAGAGGTTGTTTTATTATTTTTTATTTTATTTTATTTTTTTAAGATTTCTGTTCTTAGGCACATAAATGAAGCAATCAGATTTCCAGAAACTTCAGTACCAGCATCTCTAGTTACATCCTTCAGTCTAAGGACCTGCTAAAAAATCTGACCTTAAATAATCTGCACAAGGTCAGACAGTTGCTAGTTTGTCAAGGATAATAATAATAATAATAATCTCTGCCCAACTTTCTAATCCCAATTTTAGCCAGCAGATAGTTTGGGACAAGGGGTCCAGTGGTGTCCATTAAGTATATATACCTTTGGATATAATAGCAGAGAACATTTAGACAACAATTCAAACTCCTGAACCACTGTTTCAGGGACAGAACAGGTAAAAGTGGGACACAGCTGAGCGATGGTACATAGAGTGCCGCAGCCGTCTTCCAGAGATCCATACAAAAATCGACTGCTCTCAGTTTCACTGTAAATGGGGAGAGGAGGTCACTGCCCCAAAGTGCTTACAGACTGGTCTCTCTTGGTTAGTCTCATGAACTGCGAGCCCATTATGCAGACTGATTCTCTGGAATTCATTCCTTAGAAGATGCAAAATCATAGCCTTGTGGATGCTTTGTTGTACATCAAACAGGCATCAGAGAGGAAAGAGAACTGACACGCAGTTTGATTATTAGGTTATCTCACTGTTTTAAACCAGAGATGTAACTAAAAAAAAAATATATAGATACACTCTAATGAGTAGCATGTAAGTATTACAATGGGAATTTTTCAAGACTGAGGAATGAATGCTTTTGCCGACAGGAAAATCCTTCTCCCAAATTCAGGGCATGGCACCCCGTTCTCACGCAGTGACTGGAAAGGTCAAATAGTCTCGCAACAAAGAAAAGCAAATTCAAGAGCCCCTCATCAAGAATGCTATACTACCTACTGTTAAGAAGGCTTTACAGTCCCAGCTTTTATCAGCACATCTCAGTCGGTGCTGTAACACACCACTATAGACAGGCAGTCTCAGGTAGCGAGAACACGAACAAGTTGGTGTTTTATTGTATTTACTTTTTTAAGCTGTCATAAGGAATAGAAGAAAGTAAGTTTAATCTTTGAAGCAACAGTACAGTATGCCTTTATGAATATTAGCACCATGAAGACAAGAGGCTAAATACTATGCCAGCTGAAGTATCCCAGGGATCTGTATGTGTATGTGAAACACATTGAATTTATGCAGATCGCAGCAAGTGCAGAGCCAGTTAAGTGACTTTTCAGGGTTTACCAAGCTGAACTCCCAAGTTTCACCTGTGAAGCTGGTAACTTAATTAGAAATAGTAATTCTTGTTCTCATTGTGATGTACAACAGCCCCACTCCCCCCTTTGCAATACACTCTGTTACGCAGTCTGGAGCAATATATTTGTCTGTTAAATTAGCTGTTCAGTTATAGAGACAGTTCTCCTAGTGAGCACTCTGAAGTACCACGGCAGTACTGTTGCCTAATGTCTAAAGCTCATAAAAAGATAATGTAAGGTCTTTATTTTTTCTGTCCGTAAGTACAAAAATGGCTTTGCTGCATTCCTATTACTCTCCAATCAACGCTACTCTCACAGCTCCTACACCACTTAGAAACTCCTAAGGTCTGTTTCTCATTCCCCAGCGGGAGGATGAGAGCCAGCGACCTGCGCGGGCTCTGCAGCAAGGCAGGGGCAGATCTGGGAACAAACGCACACCGCTTGTCCTAAGCGAGCACCGCAAGGCAAAGGCTGAGTGCCTACAGTATTTACAATTGCTAACTGGCTCCCCGAAACTCAGCATGTGGATGTGAAGCAGCAAGGTAACATGGCCACAAACAAACAACTAAAAGCAGTGAAAATAGCAGATTCTTGTAAATTCTGTACCAGACTGACTGTACAAGGAAGTCCTGCTAGATCACTAATACCTTCAGCTGGTGAAAAAGCTTAATCTGTGAAGTTGCATATTGTGGTAGAGTATAAATATCCTCTCAGTGCCCACTACGTGCTTATCCCCAGACCCTCTCTTCCACCATTTAGAGGACAGACACAAAATAGTTTGCATCAACTTTGTGGAACTCACTAAAAAAGTTCAGAAGCACGAAGGACTGTTCTAGGACTTTAACATTTTGCTTAAGGGAAACCAGAATAAACTAGTAAATAACACAGTTAGGAGCTTTAAAGGAGAAGAAAAAAATATAAAAAAAACTTTAATGGAAGAATTTTATCGTTTGATAGGAAAGCGGGTGGGAGCGCAAAGGCTGGCAGTCCCTGACCCCAGCTGTCCTGTGCTTTCTGAAGGGAACAAGGTGCAAGAGAGGCAAGGCTGAACAAACAAATATCTGAACAAATTACAGTAATCAAGCATGATAATTCTTGAGATATATGCTGCAAACACCAGATTATTGTGTTATAAATAAAAGCACAGCTTGCACAACATTGCACGCAGCCGGGCACCGTTTTTGAAATGCTTGCTACATTCGGAAAGTAGACAGAGCACTGTTGCCGATGGTTAACCCAAACCCTCCTCGTACAAGCGAAAAGGGGCAGACACCCCACAGAACACTGCTAACAACCCTGTATGCCTGTGCTCCCAAGGCTGGGAGAAGGTGACTCTGACATCCCACTGGCAGCATCTCCAGATTAGGGACTCAATCTGCAGCAACTTTTGGAGGGAAGGAATGCTTTTCTCCTCAGATAGATCTGATCTTTTTCACACCTGACTTGCAATGAAGCTGCATCTATTTTAATGAAAGTTAAAATTAAACTACTACTTCATTATATAAAAAAAAAAAAGTTATTCTTTTTTTGAAACATAGAATGATCTAAACAAAAGAAAGCACAAGCAGTGCTCCGAGAAGTGTTTTACGTAGCTCCGAATTCTTTGCACATGCCCTTTTCTTCACAGCCCGGATTAAATTGCTTAATTTTGAGAACAGAATACTTGATTACTTTTTCCCTGTATAGTATGAGCCAGTTTAATGCAAATCACCTCCCAGACCATCTCTCCTCCCTTTAATGTTCCCACAGGATCTCCAACACAGTTATACTTTTCACATATGCGCTCGTGTATTTTTAGCTGCCTTAATCTGGCAATAAGAATACCTGCAGCTGACTGCTAGCCAGCTTTCCACAGGCTGCAGTTTCGGCACCCAGTTATTTCTCAGGACACAGGAAGGAGCCTTTCAGAGGCTGACAGCACTCACTGAACCATCCGAGCTGCTTGCCGCTGCTCCGTCAGGACTCGGCAGACAGCACTGCCTGGCTGCCCTCCTCACCCCCTCCCCTGTGAAGGCAGCGCTCATTGAGCACTTCCAAAAATGTACAGCTCCGTAAGTGCTACACCCAGGCTGTGAAAATCAAATCCAGCTTTCCCTTCAGTTTGGCAGAGTCCTACCCATGCTCTGCATCATAGAGCAGATCTGTTCTCAGAACGGAGAAATTTCGGTGCCTAGTCTGTCACTGTCAAACGAACCCTTTTTGTTTCACCCCAGTCCATTTTCAAGGGCTTCCTCTCTCCTACTCTCCATCCCTCCCCCCTTTCCTCCACCCCCAGGCCCCAAGGTACTGCACATGAACTGCAGAGCTGTGTTAGCAATAAGACTTCTTAATCACCATCCACTACTGTTAGGATTTTTGAAGGAAGAACTTCATATCCTGATTTGTAGGCTTCTGGATTTCCCTCAGTCTCCTCAAGAAGTTCAATAGAACTGACTCCCATCCCTGGTAGTTGCTGTTATTGCGCGATGAAACACTGTCAACTGATTTGTAACTATGAATTCCAGGATAAAAAGGAAAGATTGCTGAAAAAGGCTAAATTAGGTTCCTGAAAGAAAGCAGAGAGACAAAAACCCTCTTCACTCTGATCACCACCCTTAGCAAAATCAGGGAATGGAGACTGGACTTAACTAACTGTATTTTGTCAGTGAGATAGCAGTGTCCACGAGCAGGATTCATCCCTGCTTGTTCTAAGCCCTGCTCAAGACCCCAGAACACAGTTTCTGGTTTGTGGTACAGGCAGTCTGTGAAGGGGATGCTAAAGGGTGGAAGAGTTGGATATTCTTATGCACTGCAGCACTTAACTTTTAAAGACCACTCACTCTCCTCCTTCATTGAAGCACACACACGATTCTACCAAGGACAGTGGGATGTACAGCAAGAAAGGGAAAACTTGCCTCTACTTCAAAAAAAAAAAAACAAAAAAAACAGAAATTAGTTTGGGGCAAATTGCATATCAGTGCACAGGTCTCTGAAAGACAGTGAACTGACAGACAGCACACAGTCAACACAAGAGTTGGAGATCCAATAGAAAAAACCAAAAAGAATACTTTTCAGTTGCTTTCCCACTTTGCAGCTTTATCCTAAAAGCATTCATTGCTCCAGTTATTCAGGATAATACACACGCAGGCTCAGAAAAAAAAGTTAAGGTTTCAGAAGGGGAGAAACATTTCAGAACTTGCATGTAGCACATCGGGAGTCGTAACTAGTTTTAGATTGGCATGTAAATTGTTCTGTGGAAAATTCTTATTGCCTCTGAGACCCTGCTATTCTGAGTTATTTGACAGTTTAAGGGAAATCATAATTAAAAAAAGAGACATAAATAATAGCCTGTGCAGTGTGGTGCACAGAAATAAGTAGAACCATTTCATTTAAACTCTGGTGAGCTTTTAATTGCCTGGATTGCATTGTGAACCAGCCTAACGGTTGATTGCCTCCATTATGCTCTCTTGTTCTGTGCCATTCATCCGCACAGTCTCAGCTTCTGTAGTTAACACAACAAAGTAACCGCAACTCCATAACACTCAGGATTTTTTTTTTAATAAAAGTAAGGTTTTTAGTGCTCTGAATACAGACTCTTCTGTATATTTTTGAGTTAATTTTCCACAGCATATAGCTAAACTTCACATCCTGCCCCTTCTTCTACAGAGGAAAGTGCTTTTATTTTATTATATTTTTTAATAAAGGAGATGGCTTGAAAACGGGGAAGAACGAGGAGGTTAGGTAAAAACTAAAAGTGGGAATGCAGTCCCACAGCTGGGAGCAGTGATACAGATTAAAAGAATTTGGCCAACATGGCTAGTCGATTGCCAAGAGACACCAAACAAAAGATTTCTCCCTCTTCTTTCCCCTTCTCTTTTTGAAAGCTAGATTGGGCCTAAAAGCTTGTTTCTCTCTGTTCACTGGCCCAGAGCATCCCTGCAGGCTGTAGCCCCCTAAGGGAAAACACAGCAAATAGATGTACCCAGATCTCAGGGACGGGAGCTGCTTAGCTATGTTCCTACCCCTGTCGTGTTCCCCCCTGCCTCCCCCCACTCCCTCCCTCCTCTTTTAGAGCAGTGGTGCTGGGAACCAATTTGATTCCCTTTTTCTCCAATGCAGCTGCAAGGCTCAGAGATACTGACATTTTTCCACTCTTATCAGTTTAATTACAGTTACCATGGCAGCAAAGTGCTAGTGCTTGGCAAAGGCCAACAAGAGATTTGCAAGACTGAGTTCAATTTTGATGCAGCTCACATGCAAAATAAATAAAAAAAAAATAAGAAACATACACTCTGCAACAAAGAATCCCTTTCGGGGCCGGACGCTCCAGCCTTTTGTGCTAATTCCTTCTGAGGCATCGTGGGGATGGGGCGCCGGGGAAGAGAGGGAGGCGGCAGGGGGGGCACGGAGCGCTGTTTGTTGCACCTAGCGCGATTAATCGCTTTCACCGGCGGTCCTACAGGGCCGTCCTAGGAAGGGCTGTGCCAGGTCCCCTTCGGCCACGGGGGCAGCTCCTTCAGGACGGGAAGAAGCGAGAGCAAGGCGCTGCCTCTTCTCACAACCCCCTAAGCCCCTTGCCCGGCTCTACCTGCAAGCGCGCCCGCTCCGCCCGCCGCCAAGCGAGCCGGCGGATCGCAGCCTTACCAAAACTTTTCTCCTTTTTCTGCATGAGTTGATTTACGGGCGCCCGGAGAGCTCCTCCTCGGCGAAGCGCCGAAACCCGGCAAAAGTAGCAAGTGTGCTTCCCCGGCTCGGGGCGACCCGCGGCGGCGGCAGAGGGGGTCCCTGGGCGGGCCGGGGGCTGCGGGGGGCAACGCCACCCGCTGCCCGCAAGCCTCTAATCCCAGCGGCCCGCTAGCTTTGTTGTAACAAATGGCTTTGATTAAACTGTCACACGCGGCGTTAGCGTACCGTGTCGTGCCGGGCGTGCGAAAGGAGAAAGAGGAGGAAAAAAAAAAATAATAAAAAAATAAATAAAGGGAGAGGCTCCGCCGCAGAGGTGCTGCTCCTCCGGGCTGCCCGCCCCTACCGCCGCTCCGAGGGAGGCTCCGGGAGCCCCGGGCCGCCGGGGGCAGCCCCCGGCCGCTTCCCCCGGCCCGCGGCCGCGCTCCTGCCTCGGCTCTGCCCAAAGGGTTAACCCTGCACCGAGCCAGCCGCAAATTAAACGGCTGTGCGGGCAGGCTCGCGGATTAAAGCCGGGGAGTGGGAAATTAACCTGCTCCCTTGGTAATTGAGAGCACGTTTCGAGAAGCTCTGGAAGAAGCAAGAATAATAACAACAATAATAACGGAGGCGGGGGGTTGTTGGGGGGGGGGGGGGGGAGGGGGGGCTGCTGCAATTCATTGTTAACTTTGCTATTTCTCGAGACATCCAGTTAGATGGGTTTCGCTCAGCATCCTCCGCTTGCATGTATTTCATGTCTCATCATAAAAATAATGAAGCCTCACATGATTTAAACAAAACAGTCTCAGCAGAGCTGCAGCTTGAGTGAAAGTTGCAGTGCAGAGATGTGTGTGTGTATTGCAGCCCCGGCTTATGACTCAGAGAGAGAGAGAGAGAGAGGGAGAGAGAGAGAGTGATGCAGACACACATACACAAATGACCCAAAGCTTATGTACACAGTTGCCTCACTTACCTTCTCAATTAAGCGATACAGGGGAGGCAGTTCAGTAAGCACAGTGGCTGCTTTGTAGCTCTTCTCCTTGGGAAAGGTCAAAAAGAAGCATTGTTTGGGGAAAAAAAATAAAAGGGGGGTGGGAGAGATGGGGAGGGAGATCGCTATTCTTTAAGTTTAAAATAATGAGGTCCTCAAGGATCCGCCAAGTAATTGTGTTGACCGCATCCGAGCTACAGGTGTCCTCCTTTTAGTATCTTGCAGTCCAAGGCTGTCTGTCTCCGTCCTGGCTGAAGACAACTTACCTAAAGCAGCGTGTGAGGAGCCGAGTTGATGAAGTCAGGGCTTTATCAGCTGCAAAATGCAATCCCTTACCAGCCAGACATAATACAGCAAAAGAAAAGGTCACTCAGTTATTACTGAGCCAGCAGAGCCCAGGCAGCTCTTGTGGAAGACCACAGAGAAGCAGCTCCCTTCCGATTTAAGGCTATTTACCTCTCTCCCCCTCTACCCACCCACCCACCCTTCCTCTCTCCCCCCTCCCAACTCCCCCTTTCTCTCCCTCTCTCTCTCTTCTGCAGCTCGCTCAAGTACAGCCGCCCTCGGAAAGTGCAAAGCAGCCAGGAGACAGATTGGGCTTTGTTGGTAATTTCCCATGGTGAAAATTTACAAGCCTGCAAGTGCAGTCAGCAAAACCACATGCATATGCTAGACACAAACACCAGGGACACACACACACGCACACTAAGTGACCTCTACTGAAGCGGCTCAGGATCACCTTCTCAGAGAGTGCTCCAGAAACAGACCCAGGGAAACAGGGAAACAGGGGAGCGCCCCCCCCCCCCCACCTCTCCCCCCCAAATACTTTGCCTAAACAAAACAATAAGTTGCCTACGCAAAAAAAAAAAAAAAAAAAAAAAAAAAAGCAAGATACATATCTCTCTATTAATGAGTAATGAGAATAATCCCTGAATCCCTGGAGGTGAAAACGCAGTTTCTCTTGGTGCTAGATGTGAGCTGCTCAGAGAGGAGTGCAAACTCAGAGTGAAAGTTTCCTGCTCCCTGGTGCGGTCCCCACTGGTGCCCGACACGGCTGCCTTTG
>NC_066362.1:67797628-67842628 GCF_013377495.2 Cygnus atratus
GAAGTAAAGGAAGATCATTCAGGAGTTGATTTTTTTTTTTTTAAATGCTTTCAACAAGCACATTTGGAAACCAAAGCATGATGAACGTGTTTTGCTGATGCTTATTCTGGAAATATCAAGTTTAGGTTGTTTACTTAAATTACACTATAAGGCTATCTAACAAAGAATAATGCAATTTTTATAACTTATTCTTTGACCTCCCATTAAAAATTTCAATTATTTTTTCTAATACAGGAAAAAAAATAAAAAACTTGCTGGAAATTCTGGCGTTTAGTGTTCAAAGCTTACTTAAGCATTCACCATCAGAAGTGGGAGATCAACCTCTTCTTCACTCCCCTCCCCCCTTCATTCTGAATTTAGTAATCATTTCAGATTTTGTAATTAGAGCTTGGTGAACGGGTGCGTATTGTTCCACTGAACTCCCTTCATTTTGCCTTAAGTAATATGAACTAATTTTAACACTGCAAAGGATGTTTTGCAAAGATATTATGAGCCTTTTAAAACTTGGATCAAGGATGTGGAGCCCCACTGAAATCACTGTGACTTGGGACAATGAATTGAGCTACATGCTGGACCATGGTTACATAGGAGTTGGACAACCTGAAGACACACAAACAACAGAAAACTTTTAAACCCTCAAGTTTTGGCAAACAAGAAGAACATATCACAAACATGGCCCTCAAAATACTACCAGTAATAGAGAAATTAATTTCTGTACCAATAAACTCGGAAAAAAATTGCAGATGATAGCAATTTTATTCAGCTCCTAAAAAGGTTGAAATCTAGGTGGGAAAAGGAAAAAGAGAAAGGGTAAAAAGCCCATCTGGTCTTAAAAAAAAGTAAAAAAAGTATACCAATTTTTAACCCAGATTTGAAAACTGCCAAGTTATAATAAACACCTGAAAACCTGGGTTTATAATGGAAACTGCAAGTGACCCCTCATTGCAATGGAGCCTGGACAATAACAATTTACAGAGCAGCTGAAAGTCATTCATAACAAGCTGAATAAACTGACTCTGAAGAAGTAGAATCAGAGTTGGTGAGAATGTTGTTCAAAGACTGAAGTAGCAGCTGACAAGATTTTCATAGGAAAAATTTAAACTCTTGCCAGTTTTCTGAATGGCTTTTTCAGGCCCCTTGCAACCTGTTGCCACCCACCCACTCCCACCCACCTTTTGTGGATATCAAAATAGAGGCAGCTTGTTCTTTCTGAGGCTGAATTCTGCAAACTACAGTTTCAATCTCAACAAAGTAATCAGTGCAATGGTATGAGGGCCACACCTACAAAGCCCTGCCAGACTGGAGACCAGGATCAAGTTTCTCTTTTACAATTTCTTAATATCCTTTGTCATGCCATGCACTTTCTGCACATACTCTTTGAAAGACAAAACAAAAGGGCATCCATAAGTATGAAGTGTATCATTTATGTTCAAGCCACTCCCTGTCAAGTCCCAAAGAGAAGACACAGCGTGCGAGGAGAAGGCGTACAGTTGCAAAGTTAAAATGCAACATGGCTTGCTGTCTCTACAGAAACAACTGGAAATAAAGTTTGCCAAAGTATTTCAGAGGTTTAGGAATTAATCCTATTTTCAAAGGTCAGTTAAGAAATTACAGGTCTATCCATCCATTTTCAATGAAGTCTGGTCTCTGGAAGTCAACAGGAATACCCAGAGGATCTGGAACTAAGTGGCTACCTAAGTCCATATGGGGTCTGAGTCTAATTTGTCCCTTATTTATGGTTTGCCTCACTCTTTAAGAAAAGAATTTCCAACTTGCATTTCTTGTAAATGATGAGTTAACTGGGTATACACCTGAAGTATTTGTTTTGTTTCTAACTACGTCTCATTTTTAGCAACCACCCTCCTAACAAACATTAAAAATTTCTGCCTTATTTTTGCTTCTCTCACCCTGGTAGAGCATCATAATAAGTAGAAGAAGTAACCCGAAAGTTAAATTCTTTACCTCCTAAAGATTTAAAATCAGTAGTAAATGTAACTTTCAGTACAGAATGCAAAATAACAGTACTAGTTCAGGAAGAAAAAGTGAGTACCTGAAAGGAGTCTTTCTGAACCCTATCACCAAGTGGAGCCCTCAGCTCTTAATTAAGTAGATAGTTAGTCCCTATCCTTCAGTGAATTCAGACTGTCTTCTGCGTAGGGGCCAAGACTAGCATCTGCAGGTTTCATGAGTAATCCGAGATAAATTAGCTAATAATGGCCAGATTCAAAGTTTTAATAGAGGTTAAGGGTTGGTGTGCACAACTGCTGGCTGGAACATAGCTACCAAAACGTAGGTCTCTGACAGACAGAAAGAGGATTTAAAGACCTTTTAGGTACCTAAAGCATTGCAGTTTTGAAGCCTACATCCTCCATGGAAGACTGAGCACAGAACCCCTTTGAGACTTAGCAGAAGTGCTTACACTCACAGCTCCCTTTGTGCCCTTTGGAGAAAGGAAACTGTGGGAGATTACATCCATTACATAAAAAAAAAAATAAAAAAAATGGGGGCCAAAGATTTGGATTATGCTTAGAATTTGCTTTCATAAAATATCCTACAAGGGGACTGTATTGGCACCATCTTTAAGGATATAATGCCACCTACTGAATTACCACCATTGCAGCCTGGAGCTCCCAAGTTTTTCCCCAGGGGATTCAAAGTTACATGCTGATTCAGTGCTGACCCTGTCTAACATACAAGTTATGATAAGATCAGAGCCCTAGAAAGTGGGATGACTTTATACTATTTACCAATAATTAGCTGCATTTATTGATTCATTTCTGAAAGTTACTATTTTCAAGGACACCTTGCACTTCAGAAAAGAAAGATCTACAGCTAACTTTCATCTTATCGTAATGGGACTCTATGACAACTACTTTGAAAGCTGTCCTATCCATCAACATACCAGATTTCTCCCATGGACTCAGATACTTCAAGAAAAATCAACAAGAATATTCTGCAGTAAGAACACAGAGTAGCAGAGTCAAGAACTCAGAGTTTGAAAATCCCAGGGTAACAGTTAAGAGCAAATGAGATTTATACAAGATTAATCCGTGCCCTTGTAGAAATGTACTGTAACATGTAGAAATGTACTGAAAGTAAGAACTCGCACTATTAGTTTAACTGCAGAAGAAGACCTCATTCAGTTACCACACATTACAATATTTCTCTTGTTTTCCTTATTTAAGATAGCTCCTTCAAGCCCTACAATTAACGCAAAACCATGCTTATTTTTCCCATGTTATGGTGCTTACCAAAGTTAAGTCATTCACAAAGAAAAATTACTTCAGCCATTCAAAGCCCTTGTGAGAAAGGAGTCACCCTATCTCAAAAAAAGCTTAAAAACTGACTCTGCAACTTTCAACAGGGTTCATCCTCACTAGGTATCTAACATTCACAATTCCTTTTTAAACATTTGGTATCTCATGGTTCTTTTAATGTTGAAAGCACAGTTCCTATTCATTTCAGGTGGGAGTATTTGGTACCTGTGCCAACCTGACCCCAGGTGCCTTTCATTCAGAATTCAAAAGCACAGAGCACACTGTAACTGTAAAAGGTGATAAAAGAGATGGAATCCTATTTATTTTTCAACTATAAATATTGAATACTTTGACCAGAAGACTATCCTTGCTTTTCTTTCTCCAATACCTTGTGTTAATCACTTTACATCTTTTGTAAGAGATGAGGTAGGGATCCTGTACACGCTAGCCTTTTCCCTCATATAGGTCATATTTTTTCCCAAGGTAAATTTCTCTCATGCAGTGAATGAGGCAGGTGAGCCTGTAATTAAAAGCACTATCGTGATTTGTATTCATAAAGGAATTGAATTAAAGTTGTATGTAAATGCAATATTACTGGTATTTCCTGTATAAAATACTAGTATGCTTTTCATCACAAATATTTTAATGTAGCTCTTCAACTAAAAAAAAAAAAAAAAGTAAAAAAAAAAAGTCTAAAATAGAGAATCACTTTGACTTTGAGATCTCTTAAAGCAGCCTTGGGTTTCTTGACCATAGACCAGAACAAAGTGGGTGCTGTGGGCAGTTACATAGCTGGCAACATAATGCCTACTTTCCTGATAAAGTTTCACTTGTTGAGACCAACTTGGAACTCCTAAGTTTCATTTGTAATATTATCTTCCTTATATTTTCTCCTACTTATTCCTTTTCTGCTCATCTTTGACTACTGTCTTTTGCCTTAACTCGCCTAACTGTCTCTTTGGTGCTGATTTGCTATTTCACTTTCATGTCCCGCAGCTCTTCTCTCCCTTTTACTTTATTTTCTCCCCCTGAAATGCTGTCTAGGTAGGCATAGGCGAGAAACACCAAGAGTTTGCTTTTGGGCCATGGGCATGACTACAGGGCAGCCTGAGTTGACAGGAGGAGGAAGAACAGGGAAAAGATTAGAGCATTTAAGCGGTAGCTGAATCTTGAGAAAATATGAAAGTTAAGCTCTGAAGTCTCTACTGATGCATATGAACCAGAATCCCTGGGAGGCTCTTAACTTTGCCAAATTTGGGCAGCTTTTCACAAGAATTCATAACCCTGACTTGATTTTTTTTTTTTATGTGACCTTTCATACCCTAGTCAAAAGAAAGGAGATCATAAGTCAAGATCATAAGTCGAGATTTTTTGTTCTTTTAATTTATTTTAAAAAAAAAGGCAACCAAAGCCAACCAAAAACGGATAAAACAACACGTTTTTCTCCTTTATATATATATATATACACATATATATATATATTTATTTTCTCAGAAATAGCTGAGTAGTTTTAACTGAAACTCAGAAAACAAAAAGGGAGAAAGGGAAGCCTGGGGCAGAATTCTGCTGTAGAAAATTTCAGTCCAGATTCTGAGAGTCTGGCAAAACTAGAAACAACTGAAAACAGAACTTTATAACAGAGCACATTAGGTACCTTTAAATTATAGACACCTGGAAAGTGGTGTGTACTGTTGTGGCTGCTTCATTGTCTCCAAGCCTGAATTAGTAATCTCAAGTAACTGACTTGACTTCTGAGATCTGCTGGGTTCATAACATTTTTTTTTTTTTTGAAAATGAGGTTATTAGCTTATGCACTAAATACATATTGTGTCAATCTTTATGCACATATGAAGAAAAAAGGTCAGGGCTATGTACATTTAGAAAAGGACCCAGACTAGGAAACCATCTTCCTTCTGAACCACCACTACTACTTCCTTTTGCAACCATGTGCATACGTGCAAGACTTCCTGTCCATTAATGCCCATACCTCTGAGTGCTTCCTGTCCACACCTTTGAGTAGTGTGTAAGGGTTTTGTGTCTGGTGTTTGTTATCAGCACCATTTTTTCTGGGTGCAGTCTGGAACATGCCCCTGAGGCTGAGTTTTGGAAAGCTGGTCTTCATTCAAACTTCTGAGTGCTATGTCTCAGAGTCCCATGATGCAATATATCAGAAAAACCCTCAGAAACCTGAGAGTTTGCTGTCAGTCGCATGTGAAGTTTGTGAAGCTACTCTGGAATTTTAAATGCCTTCTGCTCAGGAACAAATGGGACTGGTAAAACCATGGAGTACTAATCAGAATAAGGTCACTGTATAAAGATTTGGTTGGAACATGAAATTTTAAGTAGAACCTGAACGCTTTTGTTTGAAGAGGTACTTCAGCGTAAGAGGTGGACGAACTGTGGATTAAGGCCGACATAAGTAAAAGGCTGTAATTCTACAATTCTACCATTAATTAGTTTCTACATAATTAAATATTTCTCATTTTGAACAGTGGCTGTGAGTCCCCTCTGTCCTTGGCAAAGTTTGAAATCTTATATTATGGCTTTGACTCTTCTCTGGTGCACTGCGAGTAAATATTAGGTGTTTGTTTTGTTGTTGTTGTATTTTTTTAACTTTCCCTGATGTGAATGGTGCTCTGAAAGTGAGGCTATTTACTTTGTTTATTGCGGGAGGTTGAATGATGATTAGAGGAACAATTAAGAGAGCTGAAATGCCTTTCGTCATATAAAATGCATACATAAAAGCAAAGAATTGAAAACACTAGGGAACGTCCACATTTCTTAGACTTTGATGTTTGGCATCTTGGCAATCTGATACCAGTTTTGTAACTGTAGGTTATTAAACAAATTGTATTATTCCCAGCAGTTTATGAATGCTGATACATTTTCAATTGTCTAAACTTTACTAGGCAACATTAGATTAAGTTCTGTCTGTGAAAGGTAGATTTTGTATTAGTCAATTATGCCACACCTACAGCTGAAATCTCTGTAAGCCGTGATAATTTGTTGAACCTCAGGTAAATTGACCTGTGAGATACTAACCTGGGCTTTCCACCCAGTTCAGTGCTATATGTACAACAATTACGTGAGTGGCATAAACTCTTGTGACACCCAGCTCTTTCTCACTATTTCATATGATCTTGGCAAGAGTTTGAGACACGTGGAAGGCAGTAAAATAGTGAAGATTCAGACCAGACAGGAGCAACAGTAGTGAGAGTAAGGCTATGAGAAAGAATCAGATGTGTTCAGAAGTCACTCAGAGCCAAGAAGACCAAGTGGTGCTCCTTTTATTCTGGACATCACAAAATGCCTTTGAGAGATCCTTGAAATACACTTCTTGCAGGAAGTCTATTTGAACACTATACCAATTTTCCTGGATCCTAGGAATACCGAAAAAAAATCTGAGATGGTGCCCTTCTCTAGCCAAAAACTTTCTTTTCTCTTCCATACCGAGAAGGTGATAGTTTTCTAAGACCAAATGTCAGCATCTTCACCTTTTCCATTTTGAGACAAAACATATGCCAAATGTATATATCCTACACCTTAAAATGATTCAAACACTAATGCTAACGCAGATTGTGACTATCTGTCTGTAGGATGTTATAAAGCACCAATGCTCTTTGCAAGATACTTGCTATTCAGAACTGAGTGAAAGTTATTGAAAAAAAGTATAAATTACTTCAGCTGGTCTTTTAACAGAGTATTTTTTAGGTATCTGTGTATTACCATAGGTATCATCTGCAGAGATGCATAAATGATCGAGCTTTTCTCTTAACAGAAAGGAAATGGTGATAGGGGGTTTCCATGAAGATTCTTTGATTTCAGAATTTATTCTCCCTGAGGTCCAAAATAGCCCAAATTTAACTTTCAGAACATGCTGCAGAGCTATTTTTTGCTGAGCTTTTGCTGAGGGTTGAAGAGCATGAGGCAGGCTGGGAATTTTTCTTTCTTTTTTTTTTTTGTGATTCTGGGTTGATTTGATTTATGTGGGCAGGGAGTTATTTGGACTGAGCAAGTAATTTTGTTTGTTATGAATATTTTTAATTAGTTATAAGCCCTCAACACTGTGGAATAAAGGCATTTTGTTTATGCTTTGGAAAAATGAATAGAATAGATTATATATTTAAGGCTTTTTTGTAATGTTTTACTCTTCTTTGTAATTGTGTGTAGTGAACAGATTATCTTTTATTTTATGATTCAGTTTTCCTTTAAGTGCTTATTCCCCTTTGCTGGCACATCAGAGAGAATCTGTTGAATTTAATTGGGCTCTCCTTAGGCTCACGATCTCACTTGCCAGGTCAGTTTTATAAAATTCTCTTACCTCTTTGGAAAAACGAAATGAGTTGTGGTTGTGGCTGAAACAATTCTGATCAGGTCTTCCAAATTCTGGGGGCTACTCCTTGGCATGGCAGCTTCATAGCTTCAAGAGCCCCATCCCTTGGCAGAGGAGCTGGAAAGATCAAGGCTCATGTCCTGAGCGGATGGATTTGGCACATCCCATTGAACACAACGTTCCCCAGAAATTTCAGATTTGCAAAATACTGATTAGTGGCTGCTTAGTGGAAAATTATCGCAAAGTGATCACAGTTAATTCTGACATGTTTTAAGAGAGGGAAATGCACAAATTAACAGAATATATGAAAAATATGATGCTGTCCATCCACCTCTTTTGGCCAACATGAGACTGTCCCTACCAGGCATAATTCAGTGCTCTGAATGAATTTAATGAATCAGTGATACTTCCATCACTACTAAATCTGATTGTCTCTTCCCCTTTCTCCATACAGTCAGCTTCTCTTCTTGTGCTCATCCCACTTAAACCATTTAAGTCAAAACAAATATGAAAATATTTCCCTTTAATTAGTGTTCGTATTTAGATGGCACTTCTTTCACCTTTCAGTTGTCATTAATGTACATAAATATAAAAAGAGAATAAAAGTTAATATTCAGGCTCTTATGCTGAATTGTGCAATAAAGATATTGCTGGAAATGACTAACAGCAGTCTGGTGAAGTGGATGTACATAGCATTCAAGCTTAGGTGCCCATTTTTATGTTTATGTATGTGGGTGAGCTTTCTGGAAGCAACGAAATGACTTAGGAACTAGAACTCCTAAATTGGGATTTTTTTATTTTTTTTTCCCCAATTTTCTCACCCTACTTCTCATATAGACTGAACCCAAACTTCAAGTGTCAGCATTCTTAAACACTGGTAGCAGGGTGAGAAAGTCAGATTGCTGCTTTGTCAGTTAAACCATTATAGAAATTTAATGTATTTTTAAATTATATCTGTATCTGATAAGTGACCTCAAACATTTAGGGCTTCTTTTCTGATTCTACTTATTCTGTTCCTGGATTAGCTTTATTTCACCTTTGCAGACATCTGCAACTCAATTGTAGGAAGCCCCACAAATTTTCTGTGTGCAAAAAAATAGGCATGGGGCAGTTAAATCAAAGAGACCTAATTTCCAGAGAATCACATACGGAAATTTATTCAGGTAAGCTGGCAAGATTTTAGGACTAAAATTCCCAAGAATGGTTCTCTTGGGCTCTGTCTTTTAGGGTGAAATACTGTTTTAGAAAACAGCTTAGAGAAAGCACATTTTTGGGTGGTGATGGTGGAGAAAGAGAATATGAGAGTCCCAAAATAATCATTTACAATGTAAACTTATTCAGAAAAGAGTTGTCCGCAGTCCCATCATACTAAACTATATGATATAATATTGGGGAGCAGCTTGTATCCTATGTTAGTTGTTGTAGGTGAGTTGGGCATAATGTTTGGAAAGGCTTCAGTGTCTAAAATACTGCCTCTTCCTTTTCAGCTCCTACAGACCAAAATTTGCTTTTGGAAATATGGGCAAGTCTTCTTCCCTGTGATGCCCTGGGAATTTGGGAATTGTGACATTTGCTGTGCCTTCACATGCAGGCTGGGCCAGAACTAAGATGAGTTATGCTGTGCAGAGCTCAAATATTTGAGTTTCAGCTAGTAGAGATTTATTTATATTTATGTTTGTTATTATTATTATTATTTTTTTTCTGGGCAATTTCCTAAATGTCTCCGGATATTATAGAAGCTGGATAAAATCATCAGGAGATCCTGCTTTGGATTATTTAATGCTCATAAAAGCTCACAGAAAATATTAATATGTGTACAAATATATCATTACATTAAGTAGACACCTGTAGAAAGAATGTAAATACATAAATTCATACATACCATGTAAAAATTAATCTGAAATTAGGGCAGAGAGAAAAATGAGAGAAATCCCTTTCCCCTTCCATTGAGAATAGGAACCTGATCTGACACATTTTCTTTCTTAAAAACACCATGTCTGATTTATTTCCCGTGACAAAAGAGGAAAGAACTCCATCAAATCTATCAGAACGAGACATTTTTAAGAGCACGTTTAAGTAAATGGACTTCTGGGTATTCCCTGAAAGTGAAATAACAAGGGTGGAGAGAAAAAAAAAAGGGGGGGAGGGGGAGGGAGTGATGCTTCTAAAAGCATCTTCTTATAGTTTTAATTTAGATGGGCTTTGGTGCTAATGATTCATTAGGTCATGCCCTTTAAATGGTCATGTCTTGAAAATGCCAACATTTTGAAGCAGACTTGAATATATTTCTCAGACATCAGATCTTGTACTTGTTATTAAGATGGTCTTTTTATTTTTTTTTTAATTTAAGAACATCTTGTAAATTATGTACGCTGCAGAACTTTTGCAGTTTTGCTTTCTGCCTCTGGACTGACTGGGGGAGGTAGTAACACACTGAATTAATGTCGGTGTTTCATTACTTGGAGTAACGCTGTGGCAATGAGATATCTGCAAGGCTTGAAATGATGAACATGAATTACCATTTCAGGTCCCAACTACTTACACAACACAGAGTAAAGCAGGAAAATCCTAGTGTGTGCAGGACTTTGAGGGATATAGGATAGAGGCTGATTGGTTACTATTCTTTCTTGAATTTCTGGTGTCTGCATAAGTGACAGCATAAGTTAGCAGTTTCCCTTGTTGCCTTAATGTCAAGTCTTGTAGCTGTGTGGGAAAGGCAGCTAGCACTGCTTGCTTCCTTGCCATATTGGTCATATAGGTTTTATATTTGCTGATTATTTTTTTCTATATACCTGCAGCCCATGGGAGCTGTGGTCACGGGAGCACACTGTACTGGGTGCTGCACCAACCCAGAGCTCCTAAACCAGGTGCAGCAGTGGAGGCAGGTGAAGGGGACACGAAGGGAAAAGGTAACATCTTTGCACATGGATGTTTAATGTTGAGGGGTCCCTTGGGAAGAGTTTAAAGGAAGGAAGGTAATTGGCATGGCTTTGTGGGTTTTTGCAGTGAACTCTTTTAAAATCTATGCTGTGCTATGAGAAAAAACATACCATGACTGTCTGGAAATACAGCAAGTGGGTTGTAAAGTGTGGCGTTATGACCTGACAGTAGAAAAATCATAGGAAAGGGTAAAACAAATATCTTGCTTCTTATACAGTAGAAAGGAGGAATCAGAGAACACAGTGTTAGAAATTACATGGGCCCATTCAAAACCAGTGGACTTTGGAAAGTGGACTTTTCAGCAGTGTTTTGAGTGAACATAAGGGGAATAAGTTTGCATTTTTCAAGGCCATGGGGAAGGCAGTTGCCTTAATTGTGAAGTAAGTTGCAGGAATGTATAAAAATGTAGATCTGAGGACTTTGAAGGAATTTAAATGTGGGGGTCTAGAGCTCTCTGTTGAAGATGACAACCAAGTTATTGGCCAGGCTGACAGGACCTTACTGAGAATAAGGAAAAAGCTGAGATTCTCAGTGCCTTCTTTATATCTGTCTTTAATAGTCAGACTAGTTATCCTTAGGGTAGTCAGCCTCCTGACCTGGAAGTCTGGGATGGAGAGCACAATAATCCCTCCATGATTCAGGTGGAAACAGTTAGAAACCTGCTACTCCACCTGGACTGTCACCAGTCCATGAGGCCAAATGGGATCTACCCAAGGGCACTGAGGGAGGTAGATGTGATTGTTGAGGTGCTTTCCATCATCTATCAGCAGTCATGATCAACTGGAGAGGTTCCAGATGACTGGGACTTGCTAATGTCACATCCATCTATCAGAAGGGTCATAAGGAGGATCCAGGGAATTACAGGCCTATCAGCCTGACCTCGATGCCAGAGAAGGTTATGGAACAAATCATCTTGAGTGCAAGACACACAACACATGCAAGACAACCAGACGATCAGGCCCAGTCAGCATGGGTTCATGAAAAGCAAGTCCTGCCTCACCAACCTCATCTCCTTCTATGACCAAGTAACCAACCTGGTGGATGATGGAAAGGCTGTTGATGCAGTCTACCTAGACTACAGCAAAGCCTATTACATGGTCTCCCATGGTATTCTCCTGGAGAATCTGGCAGCCCATGCCTTGGACAGGTACACTATTTGCTGGGTTAAAAACTGGCTGGATGGCCAGGCCAAGAGAGTAGTGGGGAACAGAGAGAAATCCAGCTGGCGACTGGTCACCAGTGGTATTCCCCAGGGGTTGGTGTTGGGGCCCATCCTCTTTAATATCTTTACTGATGATTTGGATGAAGGAATTGAGTGCACCCTCAGTAAGTTGACAGACAACACCAAGTTGGGGGGAAATGTCAATCTGCCGGAGGGTAGGAAGGCCCTGCAGAGGGACCTGGACAGGTTGGATCGATGGGCAGAGGCCGGTGGGATGAGGTTCAACACAGCGAAGTGCCGGGTCCTGCGCTTTGGTCGTAACAACCCCATGTAGTGCTACAGTCTTGGGGCAGAGTGGCTGCAAAGCTGTGCAGAGGAAATGGATCTGGGAGTTCTGATTGATGCTCGCCTGAACGTGAGCTGGCAGTGTGCCCAGGAGGCCAAGAAGGCCAACAGCATCCTGGCTTGTATCAGGAATAGTGTAGCCAGCAGGAGCGGGGAGGTGATCGTTCCCCCGTACTCAGCTCTGGTGAGGCAGCACCTCGAGTACTGTGTTCAGCTTTGGGGCCCTCACTACACGAAGGACATCGAGGTGCTGAAGTGTGTCCAGAGAAGGGCTATGAAGCTGGTGAAGGGCCTGGAACACAAGTCCTATGAGGAGCGACTGAGGGAACTGGGATTATTTAGCCTGGAGAAGAGGAGGGTCAGGAGAGACCTTATTGCTGTCTACAGCTACCTGAAAGTAAGTTGTGGGGAGCTGGGGGTCGGCCTCTTCTTGCAGGTAACTAGTGATAGGACTAGAGGGAATGGCCTCAAGTTGCACCAGGGGAGGTTTAGGTTGGAAATTAGGAGACATTTCTTCTCAGAAAGAGTTGTCAAGCATTGGAATGGTTTGCCCAGGGTGGTGGTGTAGTCACAGTCTCTGGGGGTGTTTAAGGAAATGTCTGATGTGATACTTAGGGACATGGTTGAGTGGGTAATATTGGTGGTGGGGGTGGTTGGACCAGATGATCTTGAAGATCTTTTCCAACATATATGATTCTGTGACCATGATAGTGTTCACAGTGATTGATTGCAAAGGGAGGTATTGAGTCTGAATTGGTAATGAGACACTCATAGGAAGTAGACACACAGATACTAACTCAGGTTGGAGATGAGAACTCAGGAAAACAGGGATTTGTGAACTGCTCAGGCAGTGCATTTGTTTAAAGGTTACTTAGAGGAAAAATTCACTTTCACTGGACTGGACTAAAACAAAAAATCCTGGGTGAAGGGTGATTCATATTGAATACTGAGTGGAAAAAAGCCTGGCACAGAAAAGTTGTCAGTTGCCATCATGATGGTCAGTTCTCTAAATTCTTTAACAATGATCCTAATCTGGGGAACGATCTCTTAATATGTTCTTCAGGAGTCTGGCTGCCAACACTGCCTTTGAAACTGAAAGCCTAAATGGAATTGATAAAAAATGAGACAGAGGAGAAAGTACAAAAACTCACTCATCCCCCTCCTCCCTGTTTTATATTTTATTTTTTATTATTCTGAGAATGGAAAAAGGGAAAACCTCAATAGGACAGATTAAAGAGAAAAATCATTTCAGGTGACAAATGCAAAAATTCAATTAAGTTGTGATGTTAAACATTAAGAGGTCAGCTGAGATTATTAAAAACTAAATCAAACTATACGTGCAAGATGAAATAAAAACTCAAGAACTTCATCTGAAAGTCCTTTCCAGAAGGATATTAATGTGAGTCAGGGTTGAAGCTACTGAAGTGAAGAAATTATTTAGATTTAACCTTTTCTTCTGGTTATTATTTGTATACGCCAAGTGTAGTCTTATCTTCACATAGCTTTTATACATGTCTGTTTCAGCATATGGATAACCTGTGAACTGATGACAGTGAGCTTGGTTTCAAGTTATTTCTATTTGGTTATGGTATAGGAGCAATTTTGTTGTTGTTGTTGAGAGTTGATTTTAAGCTTTGTAATTAAATTTTCTGTCAAAATTTTCATGATTAAAAATTCTGATTTTTTTTTGTACAAATATTTTGTGAGCATTTATCTTTAAAATCACTTGTTAAAGTCTTTGTATATAAGGGCTGGCTTTGCTATCAAAGACATGCTAAGAAAGTTCAAATGAAAGTTTCCAAATAGATTTATCCTTTACTTGCTCATCTTCTGCTCTTAGCATGACACTTACAAATCAGAAAGTACACGAGTTATGACACTTACAAATCAGAAAGTACACGAGTTAATGTCGTTTAGTTCTCTTTAGTAAAACATAATATTAGAGCTGAATGCTAGCAATTGGTGGCTTTTCCTTTTAATCTCTTAATGAATATCATACGTTTGGACTTCAAACTTTTCCTTTTCTTTTTTTCTTCACTGTTTTCCTTCCTTTGTACCTCCAAAACTTTTATTCAGCCTATTTAGTCCTGTCCTTATTTTCAGTCTTACATTAGCAATGAGTAAGAATAGATGCCATAACACTGATGAGGAGAAGGTCTTTTGGTTTGCTTCTGCAAATAATTATTCTCCTGTGTGCCTACTTATTCTGCACGTAATTCCATTTAAAGAATAAATTATGAAACTCCTGCAATACTTAGACTTTGTGAAACATACCTTGAGAGGGTATTTAGGAGACTCAGTAGAAGCTGGCCTTTTCAAAAGGTGGAGCAAAACTGGGTATAGCTAAAGATCAAACACTATTCTGCTTTTTCAAGGGTACAGTAACCTTTAAAAAAGCCCAACCCGCATTAAAAACGTCATCCATAGGTTCACTCTGTGTTATGAGCAGTCTAGTTTCATTAAGGCAACAAGGTTGTTTCATTGACAGTAAAATCTCTCGTATGACATTAGTAGACCTCTTGCATGGTCTCTTGCTTTATTGGAGATATTTCTACGAAATACAGGTATCTAATGTAAAACAGAGAAGATGTTTCAAGGTATTCCGATGACAGTGGTAACTGATTCCCAGGGTGCACTAGATACTTGGCGTTTTACTATATTAAACAGCTTCAGTTACTTTACAGACCTCAGCAAATGCATGAAATGGCCTTTGCATTAATTTTACACTAATGGGAGACGTGTATTTGGAGCTTTAGATATAATCATTTTAGATCCTATAATTGTAATGATTGCACAATATAGAATTGCAAAGTAGATAAACATCAGAAGCAAATGACTCTATTACCATGTTCTTCCAAATAAAATGGCAGATTTCAAAAACTCTTCATAATGGAAGTTTATTACTTGGCTAGTGCTCATTTAAAGACTGGAGCCCCATAAGAGCGTGTGAGTACCAGTGCGATCACAGAGTTAGGGATCTAAGTTGTGTGAGGGATCTTCTTGTTAGAAGGGGAGTCTTTTGTGATTATCAAAGTGAGATTTTTTGAAAGCATAAAGTATTGACCTACTGTCACTGATTTCAGTGGGAATAGAGTGGGAAAGACTGCTTTTGAAAATGGAATCATTAATTTTAAATATATTGAATGATTAAGAATTAGGGCTATCTCAGTAGTAGTAAACACTTGGCTTTTATATTTTCATGATGCCCCTGTAAAGTACAGAATGTAATCAAGTCAGTGCTAAACATAAAACAAACAGTTCCTAACATATGGCCAGTCTCTAGAGGTAACTCAAACATTAGCAATTAGTATGTTTTGTCACAATTTTATTTTCAGAGTGTACAGTTTAATTAAAATAGGTAGCAGTGAAACAGTCAGCTGTTTAAACATCAGCAAGATACATCAGGCTTTAAACTGGCTGAAGTTTATACTGGCATGCATTTTGACAAATTTAGCTGGTGAACATTTCAGGAACAGTTAAGTTACTTAAAAATGTAAGTCTGTGACTTTGAATTAATTAACTAGACAGATTTTTTTTAAATTGCCCAGCTACTTGAAGTATTGCATAACCCACTAGTTGTGTATGTTACTGTTATCTATCATGTATATTTATCCTATAGCAAAATGAATTCATTGTCTGGTGATATTGCTGGGAGTTTATATTGCCTTCTTTACCACTGAGAATTAACTGGTTCTGTGACTCAGCTACCTGATCTGGGAAACAGAGAGGCAAGGAGCTTAGATCCATAGTCAGATATACAAACAAGTGGTCTGAGATTTTGCTTTTGGTACCAAAAGGAGCTGGACTTGGATAAAAGTGAATGTCTCAATAGTATAAGGTTTGTGTCTGCACACAGAGTACCATTTCATACATGACATACAGCCATATATTGCTATGCATACATCTGTACATCTACATATATGTAGGCTCTTATGAATACAATTAATGAAATTTCATACATAGAAAAAAAGCATTTTTAAGCATGCTTAAAAATTTTAAGTTTAGAGTATTTTAGGTGCTTTTTGGGGGGGGAGGGGAGGGGGAGTTGGGGAGAGTATTCTCAGTGGACTAGGATTTCCAATATGAAATTTACCGGCAGTGTAAATAACTATTCCCAGCACAACTTTAGACTTAGAATTTAATGTCATAACACAAGCGCTTCTTCCCTCTTTTTGTGGACATTTTATTTTCCCGTATCATGAACTTCTAAGGCTTGTTTTTTTCAGAAAAGCAGAGCATCCACAGCTCCAGATGAAGTCAGTGGTAGTATGGAGGCTTAACACTACTGAAAATCAGGCTAATTTCTGTTTCTAAAGTATTGGTTTCAAGTAAATTTCTATACAGATATATTTTAATAATTGGGCAGATTAAATTAAGCTTTTTCAGAATGTCTCTATTAGGCAGCTGTGAGACTTTTAACAGAAGCAGCAGAATCTTCTTGATATCTTCTCCATTTGAATTGTCCCTTTTTTCCTCCCTATGCCTGACTATACAACCATAAATTGAGTAAAAACTCCCATTTTACTTCATTGGGTTATTGAATGTCAAGCCTGTTTGCTAAAGATTGTAAAAGATGAAGGTAATATCTGTATTTAAATAAATCCTCTCTTGCCTTTCCCTTGCTTTTCCGTTCTGCAATTGACCAGCTTCACGAGACAAGGAAGAAGATATGAACACATCTTTTAATTTTCTTTGGAAGTTGCATTTCCGAGAAGGAAGTCTGCGAGGATGGCCTGCGTCAAGTGTGACAGTCTGTTGCTAGAGCAAGAGCATGGGTGAGGTTCAGGAGAGCATGGGATTGCCTGTCATGGTATGGGGAACTTCCGTGCCAGGTTTTCTCTGTCTGTGTGTCCCATTAAGGACAAGGGGTGCATCAGCTTTCCCTGATAAGCTGTTCTTGGCTACATAAGCTGAACGTAAGCTGAACATAAGCTGAAACAGTACTGCGGCACACCAAAATTAATAAAGGTGTATCCTGAATGTCGCCTCACACATTCTTAGCTTCCGCTTCTTCCTTACAACTAATGGGACCCATATTCTCAAGCGTAGCTCAGCTGTGTCCCTGCAGTAAGGTTGGAACAGAACTATATTACAGGAAACATGAATCTGCACACGTTTTGTTTTAATAGATGTACTTTTTAACCTGCGGATTTTATAGAACTACATATCTGTATTTTTATAGCATCCACATGACCTTTGAGATAAAAAGAGGTCTTTTCTTTTAACTCCCAAGTTCACAACTGCTCTGATAGCTTCTCAGATAAAAAAAACAGTGATGACCATGGTGTAAATGTTGAGATAGTTGCTATAGGTAGATAGATAGACTGAACTTTAAAAATTCATCTCCTGTCTGTCACCATACCCTACGCTGGTAAGAGAATGCAATATTTAATATCATACTGTACTTTTCTAAAATCCCTCAGCTCAGCCATTTTTGTTATTATATTGCAATTTTAAATTTGTTGAATATAAGTGACTCCATTCACATATAACTCAAGAGAGCCTCCTCCCTGGGAGCTGGAGACAGACTCTACCACCAAAAACAATGCTGTTGGGTGACTCCTGTCCTTTGTTGCTCCTCAGCATCTTGGGTCTCCCCATGGGCTGGGAGGAGAAGGCAGGTGAGCATGGTGCATGCTGCTGGGGGCTGCGCTCATATCGCTGAACTGCAAGGGAAAGCAGTGGGAGTGCAGTCTGCAGTGGAGGGGTGGTGCTGGGGATCCACTGATAAACCTGCACATGGAAAACATGGGCATGTGTGGGGGCAGTGCTGGTACTTTTGTTTACAGTGGAAGAGGAAATGTTGAGAGAAGTTGCATCTTCACTGGCTGTCAACCTGAAGAGCTCTAAGCTGTGGTAGAACTCCTAGACCAGCAGATAAGTCCTTCTTCAAATAGGTACCAGTCAGCACTGGTGAGCATTTGCCTTGAGAGCAGGGGTGTTCTGTGCCTGCTTTTAGTAAAATGATTTGAACAGGGCTTCCTGTTCTTCCCTTTACTTCATCTCTTACTGTGACTAAAGAGCGACTCTCTGGCTCTGTGTTTGAAAATAAAGTGATGAGAAGACAGAAAACAATGGAAGACCAGAGCAGGCTTGGAGAAAGAGATACAAGCTATATTATACAGTTGTTCAGTTAAAATGTATGATTAACAACAAGAAAAAAAAAAAAACATTTTCATGAACAAGTGCAATTAGAGATACTGTAGTTGGAGTTAAAGTATCTGTGTATTCTGTTGTCTTTTGGCTGCTGGTAATGATTGTGTCTTCCAGCAGCTGACTGCATCCACCGTTTGTGCATACGTTTGCATGAGTGGAGGTGGTGCGGAAATTTCTCAATATTTTTATCCAATGTTCCTTCTGCCTCAATCCCATCCATTTACATATCCCATCCAGTGCTCAACTTGTGCTACTTCTGATCTCAAATCCAGCAGCTCCATATCTAGTCCATACCCTAGAGAACTTGGCTTGCTCTTGGCCCTCTCTGAAGGCATTTTTGGATAACCACATCTGTACTGTGTTTCAACACACTGGTACTGTTTCTTTCCTACAGTCCCTTCACAATACTCGTTGTGTAGGCTTGTAGGCTTGAATTCCTCCCTGCCCCTGCCATGAGCGACAGGGAAACTACTTACCCTGAAAGATGCATAGACTAGATCATGGTTTATTTGTTGAATATAGGGTGCATATAGTATACCCTGGATAACCTGAGTACTTTTCAACAATGGAAGAGGATTGTTATCTAGCTATATGATACTTAATATTGTATGTTTGCCTCAAAAGGGTCTGTGAACTATATTAACCCAGAAGACTAACTACCATGAAATTATTTTCTGTTGGACTGGGTGTGTAGTAACACTTTGACTGATGAACACCTGGACTATTACTAATTTATTTGTAGTTATTATTTTTACCACACTTCAAGGGTTAGAGGGGAACTTGTATTTTTCACTTGTTCAGGGGCATCTCTGACAAAGTAAAGCAATGTTTACATTGCCCACTTGTATGTTTGTTAAACCATTTTCTTATAACACTCTTCTAGATTGAAAAAGATGCACAAAAAAATATCATCAAAGTGTGTTCAAATAGGATAAAAGTTTTACTTAAAATATATGCGAACAGTAAAGCTCGCAAGAATGGTTCAACCTTTATGATTTGCTCTAACAATGATCAGTGTAAGAAAAAGAGCATAACTTAAAAATAATCCTTGGGTTTTTCACACGGTTTAGAGGGCTTAAAATATATCTTCTACAAAGACTCCATGACAAATCTGATATTACTTGTACATAGAGATAATAAGACAAAATCTGCTTATGTTAAAGTGAATATGTGGACATTGACTTCAAATTGAGCTTTTCTTGCCGGTCTTCATTGGGACTTAAGGAAGCTGCTGTTCCAGCAGCTGCATTATTGGCTGTTTTTAATGTGGACCCTTTTCTTGATGTGCAGATAAAAACCATGCCATGTAGAGCCTGACTCTGGCATTTGACTGTATTGAGCGTGCTTAAGCCCTTCATTGTAAGATTTGAAAAGGAGCAGACGGCCAGTGATGCATCAGCCAGCCATGCTAGCCCACCCAGGCTGGACTAGTGGACTCTAAAAGAGGCAGCGGATGATGTTTTGCAGCCAAAACTTTCATCGATGAAAAAGGTTGATCAAAGTTACTGCTATATGTGGTAGACAAAAAAAAAAAAAAAGGTAAAAAGGTTACGTTTATTCAAAAATCATTAAACCAATTGATGGAAGGAAAGCCCACACCATCTAAAAACTGAGGAGACACCACATGTGTAGACAGTGGGAGCTGGGACACTATATAGAAAATATCACAATACCCTCTACTTGACAGGTTACTGATAGGAATGGGATACTGGATCAGATGAATATGGCCTGATATGGCCTTTCTTACATTTTTATGAAACATAAACATTGCAATGGGTGTTATAATGTGCCGGTGTGAGTCTATGTAGGTCATGGAGGGCAGGAAGCTAACAAACTTTAAAACATTTCATACAGACATCTTTTGAAATAGTAACTCAGAAGGAGTAACTCTTAGATTAAAATAATGAACAATTCTAATATTTCCTTAGATTTCACTGAGAAACATGCACAAAAACCTGAGTTAAATGTTTCAGTTCAGGTAGATTTCAAAGACCATTATTTTTTCATTTCTGGAGACATGACACACTGTAAAATATGATTATGCACGTGTTTTTCTTTGGTCCACAGGGCTGCCCCAGACTTGCTAGTGATGGGGACTTCTGGCCCATTTTACCCTATAGCCATGGTGTCAAACAAACAAAACTGCAGAGGGATCAGGCAGGTGAAAAAGACTGGCAGGAAAACAGTTAACAGTTCAAAACTTCAAAAATTTCAAAAAGCCTGAAATGTGCTGTGGAGTTGGGGGCATGCAATGTGTCCCAATGAAATGGGGGTGGTAGCAGGGGAGAAGTCACTTCCAGTTTGTTTTTCTAAGATTCATCTTTGTCATCAGCTTGCAGAGAAGGCAAGCACTGTTTTATGGATTAACATATATATGTCTATATTGTGTCTAAACCACAGAGTTTGTCTTGCTTATGTTTCTAGATTGCAAGAATTCACAACATTTAGTTTAGGTGTATGGTGCTGATTGAAAGAACTCAACCTCCCACCTTCCCATTCACTTATATTCCTGTAAACCTACACAAATCAAGAAATCAAATACATTTTTTACAGAGGTGAACTATTGGAAAACCACAGGTACTGACAAAACCCAGGTAATTTCACTGAGCAACTAACATGGATTTTAAAGGGTAGTGCTATGCTCACTGGTGGTTATGGCCATGTTCCAGCTAACACTTGTTCTCCCGTATTTTGTCATGTCATATTGGTTTGTAGAATGTCTTTATTTTTTGTAGGTTTTTTTTTTTGGTTTGTTTGCTTGCTTTTAGTGGTACAGGCACAGTTTGAGCTACTTTATCTTGAGAGTATTCAGATGTGATGTTTTCTCTAAACATAATTTTGCTTGAAGTTGGCTTTATTTTATTTTGTTTTATTTACTTTTCTTGGGACACATCCAGACCTGGTGAGTTATTAAAGAATAGGGCTGTACCAGCAGCTTCTCAAATAAGTAGCAAATCATCTAAGGCAAGTGAATTAATACAACAAAATTCTGGTGGGTCACAATGTAAATTAGATAACAGGATCTTGCTGTAGACATATAGCTCCTTGACACATTACCTAACCCGGGGAGAGGACTCCTACATTCCTTGTCTTCTCCCTTTTACCCCTTTGTGAAGGAGCAATATAATGCATGTTGTCTGAGCCACCAGATTGGGATGGTCACTTTTAATTTGCTTTAAGGTTTAGCTTTTCAAAGCCCAGCCATGTGTCACAGCTAGTGGTACACTCTTGCCATAATGTGCAGAGAGATTTTGTTGAGATCAGATGGGAATGGCAATAATAGCAAATAAAAATCTAAATGAAGGAAGAGAGAGTAAATAAATTTTTAATCATACAAAATTTAATACTTATGTTAAGGAAAAGAATATTAAAAGTCATTTTATAGATAGTGAATTTATATTGGAGCTGATTTTAAAGTTGTGCAGCTTTGACTGATATGATAATCATGTATTTTTCTCCCCCCTCAGCTGTACTAGGGGATTGAAATTTATATACTCAATAACTAGAAAAGAATCATAAAGGATCAGACTGGAGGAATCTGTCTCACTCCATTTTTTCCTGTCACTCCCATAGCGATTTTAATATTTTTCTTATATCTCTGCTTATTTTCAGTGCCAAACATTGTTTTCAAATACAGTTGGCTTGGAAATGAGTACTTGAAGCTGCAAGCTTGTCAGCAAACTACCATGTTTCCAGGTACTACAATGAAATCTTTAGCTATAAAAAATATAAAATAAAAATAGGATGCCAGAGTCTCCTGCCAGCTGTAAATGCAACTAAATAGTCTTCTTGTGTGCTTTAATATTTTTTAACTATTTTAAACATTTGACTCTTGCTTTTTTGTCTTCGTGCCAAGGGAAAATGGATTTGCAAAAGCTAACATAACGGCACATTTATTTCTTTCACCATTTTCAGATAGGAATTAAAGACAGGACAGTCTATTGAATAGACTGCTAGGCTGAGAGTCAGAAAATAAGTTTTATATTATCAATTCACTGAGAAAGTCTATTTGCTTTCCTATGCCTCAGTTTCCCATCTGTAAAATGAAGATAATGTAATTTATCATCCTGTGCAATGTGCTTTGCAGTTTAGAGCTGCAAGATAGAGTGAAGTATTATGATGAAATATTTTGAGCAAAATATTGATGAGTTTAATTATTTAATTTATTGCTTGTTATTTTTTTTCTATTCTTGACCTTTGACGTACAAGCTGCTCTCCATTTTTTTTTCTGTGAGCTGTGGCTCAGAGAAATGGCTGATGTATTGAGCTCCACCCAGAAAGTGACGTGGGTTTCGTGTAAAAACAGTAAAGCCAAATTGTTACAGATTTTCAACTGAAAGTGCCAGTGAACCATTTTCAGCTGCCCATAGCAAAGGAAGGAGGGTAAACATAGAGTATCGATGCATTTTCAGAATTAGTTTGGAGTCAGCAGACAGATGTTCCTTTGTATTTAAAAATGAGACAACTGGGGAAAGAAAAAGCTGTAATATACTTTTCCAATAGTAAATGCCTCCTATCATTTTTTTCAAAAACCTCAGATTTATGGGCATTTCCCATTTTTATCATGCCCTTCTGCTTGACGTGTTATGATGACATGTTCTCAGTGTAGTCATTTGCTTGAATGGGAGAAGTTTTTACCTAAAGAGTCTGGAAAATTATGAGAGCAAAGGGAAAAAATTCTCCTATTTCTCATAGACTAACCACACCAGTTTCCAAGAAATTTATCCCAATTCATTTTCAGATATCTCACAATAGCAACTATTTGCTGGTGTTTTTATATGTCTGTCATATTTATTGTCCGATCTATAAGTTTAGAAGAAAGCAGGGGTGAAGGTGAAGTTACAGCAACTGAGGTGAAGCTACTGTAGATATTCCATGGGTTAATGCAGGTTTGTGAAATGATGTGGACAAAGTTTGATGTCAGAGTTTCAATAGCTAATTTATTGCTGTTGGATGCTTTTTCTCTTCTCAGTTTTCTGAATGACTGTTCTCCCTACACACCCTCCAGAGTCAAAGAGCCCATAAAGGATCCACCAAGGGTGAGCACCAGGTTTGCATTCCTGTTCTGAACCAGCCTCTGACTTTGGCTCTAGAGATTGCCTATGCACTCAGATCTATCTGATGTGAACTTCAGTAGCAGTAATAATGATTTGTCTGTCCAACACCTGCAACTATAATATAATTTATGTGTGTTTTAGGTATAAAAATATATGTTAGAAAATACTTAAGTTATAAATGTGTTTACACTCAAAAGCCACCTACTTTAAAGGAAGTGAGAGAAGATGTGGAGGTACCAAATTCAGACAGAATATTCTGTTCATCTCTGCATTCACAGAGGCTATGGATCAAATACCTTAGCTTGAAGGACCCCTGCATTCTCAGAAATAGGTATGGATACTTACTGGACACACCCAGCAGCTATTTGTGAAGCAATGTATGAAATCTGCATTACAGAAATCTGTCAGGAGGATTACCTTGTGACATCTATGAGGAGCTGAATGAATTGAAGCACAGGGACTGTGAGGAGATTACAGCCACCTTTGTGTTAGCTGACAGTTTTGGAAGGACTGGATGCATTTCCTCGCCATCTCTGTGCTCTGAGAGACGTGTCTGCTGCTTTCAGGGCTTTGGTATCTGCACCTTTTGCAGTAAAAGTGGATGGAGCTATACATTAGGTGGGAAGTCTTCCAGAATGACAGCTTGGTCAACCACGGTCTACCAGGTGGTGTAAGATGGAGAGCAGAGAGGGAAAAAAATGGCCTTCATGAGACTATCTATATAAAGAGTTTAATTTTCTTTACCCACTGGAGAGAGCATTGTCTAAGCTGAACGAATTATTTAGGCTTAAAGCGAAGGCATAACACACTCCATATTTAATACTTTGAATAGAAGGAACAGATTTTGTACTTTGAAGACTTGTGCTCATCAGTATCCAAGGACAGGAGGCTTTAATCTTTCTATACGTGGACCTGTCTTTTCTGCCTGTTTTTAAACAAGGACTTTGATTATTTGGAGTTAAAAAACTGAAGGAAGCTGCAAATCCCAGATAAACTAAGGATACTGAGAAATAATTTCTGAAAGATGCTACCATGCTAGGTCAGTGTTTTCCCACCTTTTGATATAAAGTCTCACTCCCATCACATCCTTCTCACCTTTTGACTTCTCCCTGAACATCTGCTGCTGCATCACCTCTTGGCCATCTAACCTCTACCCAGGAGCCTCCAGGAATCATTGCCTGTTCTCCAGAGTCACTAACAACTCCTTCTCTTCCTTCTTCCTAAACCTAGGGTTAGGGTTATTTTCTTCTTGACCCTCCAGTGCTTTATGGCTCTTTCCTGAAATAGTCCTACTGAAGTAAGCAGATATCTGGCACAGTTTATTGTATTGGACTCTGAACCTGTTTTGTGCCTGGGCCTCACTTGTTAGGAACTTGCATGCTAAAGTACTGCAGAGCAGTACTGTTTAGATAGTATGTCTGAGTATCAAAAGATTTATTATAACACAGGTTAGTTTAAAAACAGTAGGGTTCATAGTACCATTTATTTTGCTTTACTGTATGTACTTTTTTTTTCTGTGTAATTTTTTTTTGTCCTCTCTATGAGCTCTGTGTTATTAATACCTACTCACCAGGATTTTCACAGGCTAACACTGAAGTTTTAGTTCTAGCTTCTCTTTTGTGACACCTCGTTTCCTGTCGTCCCTCCATCCCCCAAATAAACAAACAAAAAACCACAAACAACCAGCAAAACAAGAAAACAACAACAACAAAACCCTCTGGCCTCTCCCTTACAAAAGGATGATGCTAAGGAAGAAAAGTGGTTAAGATATTTGTCTTCACATCTTCTATCCATTACACAATCACATTTGGTACTTTTGGAGAGCTAACTGCTGTTAATCATTTCGGAATAATAGGATGTGGTGAGTAAGTCAGTAATAGTATTAATCACAGAATCACAGAATCATCTAGGCTCGAAGAGACCTCCAAGATCACTGAGTCCAACCTCTGACCTAACACTAACAAGTCTCAATCCATACCCCAAAGACCTCACCAGGTACAAAGATAGGAAGTATTTTGATATTGCCTTGCAGTCTTGCTTCTCAGTGAGTTTGCACAAGCATGGAGAAAGCTGGGAGTGGTAACATCGATATGAGTTCTGTAAACAAGAAAATATTTTTTTTTCTCCTTGAAAGAAGTGGTTCTCACCCAGCTGCTTGTGCAGCAGATTGCAAAAACACATTCTTCCACTGGGCATGAAGTATCCGCCCTCCACACTGGTTCTTTTCAAGGTTACTCCTTGAATGAAGGACTCTTCGTGTCTTGAGCTTTACATAATCTGCACTATTTACTATATCATGAGTATAGGATTAAGAAAAAGGGTTCTTGTTTAACAACAGGCAGAATAAACAAGTTCTAACAAGATTAAAGCTTCCTGTACTTAGATGCTGCTGAAAACAAATCTTCAAAACCTCTTCTTTTTCATCCCCCAAGAGTATTGACTACTCCCAGTCAACGATCTGTCAGAAATCTACTGAAGGGACCGTGGTAAGAGTGAACCTTGAAAGAGTTTTTGGAAGTGACAGAAGCTCAATGGGAAACACTTGTGTTTGCATTGTGGTTTCTGCAACCTCAGCCAAATCAGGAAAGGACTTATGAATTGTAGAACCCAACAGAAAAGCTGGAGTGAAGAGAATTAGATAATTCTGCCCTTGCATTTCACCGTGTGGCAGAGCTGACTGCAGTAATATGCTGGACTGACTCGGTGAGAAGCACTCTGGAAACTTTCAGCTTAGTGGGAGAGGTTCATACATTTCTTTTATCGCACTCTGAACTTGGATGAAATAAAACTAACATAGTCAAATTCCCAGGTTGCAATCATTGACTGCTTCAGCTAACAGACCTATATAGAAAAGCAGTAAAACTTATGGCACAATGTCAAGAGAGAAGGCAACAAAAAATGGCTGCAAGGCAGCAGCAGGATGTGGGATTGATATGGGAAGAGTGAGCAACATTTTGTCCAAATAGATATAGGAGAAATATCTGTAGAGGCAGAACTGTGCTGAAAGTACCTTTTGTGAAGTAGACCATGGGCTATTTGATCATGAATGCTTTAGTCTTATACCTCAATAGGCACATGTCAGTACTTGATCTAGACCCAGATGACATTTTCTTTCAAGGAACAAGGTTCTCCCTGTGAATTTGCAGTACATGGGATCTTTCTTGTGCAAGTCTCTTGCCCAGGTACTGACTGACACAGCATTATTCTTTATCAAGTCAGAGATTACACTTACACAGTGAAAGAAATATAATTGCAGACCAGCTGAAAATTAATGTTATAGTCTTACAGTCCATGTCACAATCCTGATGACATTTGTAGTACAATATTATAATGATGTGGAGGAGAGAATAATTTTAATGGTTGACCTTGGCATTCAAGTAGCATCTAATAGCTGCAGCTTTGCACAGAAGATGTGCCAATGTTTAATTTCCAGATGTGGGTTTAGAATGCCCAAATTTAGTGCCTGCATAGAAAGTTTGCTTTGGTTCATCTGATGGGCAAATGCAATTTATATCATTAACATATGCATTTTTGTTCCAACTGCCTTTTGCAATAAGAATGAAAGCTCCCAGCTTGAAAGTGAGAAGCTTCATACAACCTTTTACTTTCTCTCATGTTAAAATGGGAATGGAGAAGGATTATGAACCCATACTGTTGAATTCAATAAACAGAACAAGGGAAGCCTGTCCCTGCAGAAAATAGAATTGTAAATCAATAAGAGAGTGATTAAGTGCAGAAGAAACAGAGCACTCAGTAGGATTTGCACTAACCATGGAAGTTTAGTAGCACAGTCTCCCATCTCAAACACAACTGGGGTTTAGTTAAGCAATATCTAGTGGCATAATGCCATGGATCAGAAATGGCAAGCCATGCTCAAAACACTCCCAGGGTAGCCAAATTCCATTTTTCAAATGGAAAAGTTGAGGCACAGTAAAGAGGAAAATGTTCTCTGGGAACTGGTTTTCACCTAGGTCAAATAAGTCTTGTTTTTGATTTGGTACGTTAGGCTGGTCTCTGAATAAAGCAATTGTCTTCTGTACAGTGGATCAGTATGTTTCTGTTTCCAGTGGAGTGCACTGTAGACAAAACTAGGCAGTAACTGAACTTGTTAGAAAATACCAACTGCCAGGTTTGTTAGCTGTATCCTTGGTTCTTGTATACATATTCTCTGAGTCAAAGAGGTGGTTCTGCTAAGCCTCACAGTTGGCATCTAAAACCTTTGTCTGGTTTTGCTTTGGTTTCCATTCCAAGTGCACACCCTATTCTGAAAGGTCACCATGAAGGAGAAAAATCAGCTTGGGATGTGCCATTTGTGAATACATCTCAGAAGAAAAGAATGCCACTGCAGCATGAATTTCCTATTCTCTCACGATACAAGATACTGCTAGGGAAATGTGAAATATTTTTAGCCATGAGGGCTTGAGAATTCCCTAAGGATGTCTGTGAATAGGCTTGTGAGATCAGCCATACCCATGCTTGGACAACAGTTTCAGCTCTAGTCCAAGACTGAGGACAATATAGATGAAAGGCAAGAAAGAGAGTAGGAGGAGGACATGAAGACAACTGTCAAAGAAGAGCCACAGGTTAAAAAAGGGAGCAGAGGAAATGACCCTCAAGATGGTAGTGGGAATGGAGCACATACCTCCAGTACTGCTACCTACCCTTTTGCAACATCTCCATTTTTTTTTTTCCTTTTCTGTCTGATTGAATGAATTCTATCTAATATTAAGCAACAAATTAAGGATACATTATTTTTTTATTACATGGTCCTTGTGAGGTTAAGACACCCTTTCCTTCATTGCATACTCTGTCCCCTTTGAAAGAGAGCATATTAAGAATGCAAAGGAACACAAATATGAAAGCAAAACATTGGCAAGGAGCACAGAAACATTTCAGATACTTGTCTTACTCTTTTTCACTGGGAAGCATTGCTTATTCCTCAATAAGTCTCCATCATTACTTTTTTTAAAGCTTCATTGCTAACCAATGACAAAAAAATTTGCCTTATATGTCCCACCATTACACATTCCATTGACATAGGGACCAAGTGGCATTATCTGGAAAGGAGAGCTCACCATCTAGATGATTTCAGCCAATCAGAGATGATGATATTGTATTACCAGTTTCATAATATAAATGAAAAAGATGGCCTTCATTTTGATGAAAGCTGTAAAGTAGCTATTGTGCTTGTTTTGTATTGCAAGGCCCAAATGTATTATTTATGCAATTTTCCTTTTGAAAGGAAAAACTGAAAGAGACTATTTCATTTTACAGCATTCAGTCAAAGCTATTGTCTCATGAATGTGAACATTCCTGCATTTTATCAGCTTCAGATGTAGAAGGCAACTCACAGTTCATACATAGAAAGGATTTTTGAAAGTTTGAAAACTTTTTAAAAAAGCTAGACCCTAATGACTCAAGATATTATTTGTGCATGTGTGTAGGCTGAATCAACACTTAGCCTATCAAAATGTACACAGAGTAGCGTCTTTTTCAAGGTCTTAAACAGCTTTGATTGAATCTTGGTGTACATTAAACTGATAATGCAAGCAGCCTGCAATACACAGTATTCATAACAATAGAATACATCTTCATTTGTAAATATACACTTATATGCCAAGTCAGCATCTATCTAGGGATCTCAAAGCCACTTATCAACATGACAGCAGCCTTATGTTGTTGCTGTAATACAATAAATATTGCAGTTATTTTGCAGATGGGGAAATTAAGGCATGTAAATGTGAAGTGCCCCTAACTTGCTTGGGGTTATACAGCAAAGTGTTGATAGTGTGGAATATATTCTGGGGATCAGCCCATTAACGCAGTCTGTGACACATGGACTCTATCCCTTGGACCTGGTGATACTCATGTATATGGAGAAAATGCTTCTTATAGAGAGATGTTGAGGTTTTTGCCTGTCCTTGACACCAGTAGAAATTAGATGCTTGCCCTTGAACATTCATACAAAGAGGTTGGTTACTCCTTGGTAGAGGGCCACATTAAAGTTTAAATGTATATTCAACCTCTTCCCCTATGTACCTAATTAAAGGCTCGCAGACTTAGATACATCCTTTTCTCACTTTCTTTATTTCCTTTTTTTTTTTCATAAAAAGCACAAAACCCCAAAAGCAAACAACATAACAAACAACTTTAGTGCAATGCTTTTCAAAACTCTTAGAAAAAGAATGCCTAGATATTGTCATCCAACTTTTGCTGGCCCAGCTGTGTATTTCCCAATGTTCCGTCACTTTTTTTTTTTTTCCTGGGATAATGTATAAATGCATAAATAATATTTATATTTATGTATTTAAATTTCTGCTTACCCATTTCCCTGTCTTGGAATAAAAATGAGTGGAAACAGTCATATCCTGACTTAAGTTACACAATTAGCTTCTGCTAAGGGACCACAGTGGAAGTGGATGACTTTCATGAAAGTTAAATATAAGTTATTAAATTAGAATAACAAAATAGAAATTGGATTTGTATTTGCTGTTTTCATACATTGGTAGATATTTCTGAGCACTAATGAAATATATAAATTGTTTATGTGGATGCTCCTGGGCAAAAAGTCCATGACCATAACCAAAATCAAATGCAGGGTAAAATTAATTTCAGGTGGATGTGGAAGTATTGACATTGTTGTTTAGAACAAAAGCCCATATATTCATTCAGATTACGAGACACCAATTGTAGCAACATTGCCAAAACACATTTGCAGAGAGTCACCATCCAATGTTTTCTTTTCTACAGCCCCTGATATATTTGGCTTCCTAGGAGTAAAAGTGTTTGTATCTAGAAATCAGAATCATAGAATCATTAAGGTTAGAAAAGACCTTCAAGATCATCTGGTCCAACCATACCCCTACCAACAGTGTCACCCACTAAACCATGTCCCTAAGCACCACGTCCAACCTTTCCTTAAACAGGTGATGATTCCACCACCTCCCTCCCTGGGCAAACCATTCCAATGCCTGACAACTCTTTCTGAGAAGAAATGTCTCCTAATTTCCAACCTAAACCTCCCCTGGCGCAACTTGAGGCCATTCCCTCTAGTCCTATCACTAGTTACCTGCAAGAAGAGGCCGACCCCCAGCTCCCCACAACTTACTTTCAGGTAGCTGTAGACAGCAATAAGGTCTCTCCTGACCCTCCTCTTCTCCAGGCTAAATAATCCCAGTTCCCTCAGTCGCTCCTCATAGGACTTGTGTTCCAGGCCCTTCACCAGCTTCATAGCCCTTCTCTGGACACACTTCAGCACCTCGATGTCCTTCGTGTAGTGAGGGCCCCAAAGCTGAACACAGTACTCGAGGTGCTGCCTCACCAGAGCTGAGTACGGGGGAACGATCACCTCCCCGCTCCTGCTGGCTACACTATTCCTGATACAAGCCAGGATGCTGTTGGCCTTCTTGGCCTCCTGGGCACACTGCCAGCTCACGTTCAGGCGAGCATCAATCAGAACTCCCAGATCCATTTCCTCTGCACAGCTTTGCAGCCACTCTGCCCCAAGACTGTAGCACTACATGGGGTTGTTACGACCAAAGCGCAGGACCCGGCACTTCGCTGTGTTGAACCTCATCCCACCGGCCTCTGCCCATCGATCCAACCTGTCCAGGTCCCTCTGCAGGGCCTTCCTACCCTCCGGCAGATTGACATTTCCCCCCAACTTGGTGTTGTCTGTCAACTTACTGAGGGTGCACTCAATTCCTTCATCCAAATCATCAGTAAAGATATTAAAGAGGATGGGCCCCAACACCAACCCCTGGGGAATACCACTGGTGACCAGTCGCCAGCTGGATTTCACTCCATTCCCCACTACTCTCTTGGCCGGGTCATCCAGCCAGTTTTTAACCCAGCAAAGAGCGTACCTGTGCAAGCCATGGGCCTTCAGCTTCTCCAGGAGAATACTTACCTAAGAAAACTGTATGGTAACTTTCTCCGATAGTTTGTATATGCAATAACAAAAGTCAGACAAAGTAGGGTTACATTGAAATACAGGGCCAGTTCTATGCTGATCTGGTACAGACATGAAAATGAATACTTGTCATGTAATCAAATGGAACAAATAATGTAGAAGAAAAATTCTGATTCACTGATTGTAGTTGTGCTAATGCTAGATTACAGTTGTCTGTCAACTGTAAGTACTGGCACTTAATACTCTGGGTACTTACTTTCCTCAACTGCCTCAATTTATATTTTAAACTTGTTTTTTAGTGATCATTCTTGCCATGGGAATTTACTTGCTCATATATCCACAAAGTGAATACACAGTGAGTGATAATGCAGTCAATGTGATCTTTTTAGAAGTTCAGATAAATGCACATCTATTTTTTTTTATGATTCACCTAGATTCATCTTTTAGTGATGGCATAAACAAATCTGCCATTTCCATCCCTGTGTCTCCAGCAATGGCAAGAAATATAGAATGTAGGAACTGGAATTATCTTGACAGGCTAGTCTTTCTTAAAACCTTCATTTGGTTTAATTATATTAGCTGTATTTATATCTCTTGTATTACAGAAATTAAATATTTTGCTTTTGTTACAGGTGTTTCTAGGATTTTCAGGGTTAGCATGCCACTTAAATGATCACAAGCCTTTTATTTCTGCTGAGGGATAAAATATACGCTGAAAAATAAATCTGTTGGCGTATAGTATAAATTGCTGTGGGCTAGCAATTTAGCAACAGATTTGGGCAACAGGTATTGCTCTCTGGCCAGCATTCCTGTAATTGTCTGGAGCAGATGGCTTCAATTTTGTACCCAGTTATTCAGTCTGCAAAACAGATACCACATATTTGTTCATCAAAACTTTTTTTTTTTGGGGGGGGGGGTACAAGAAAAAAAAGTATATATGTTCAAATTCTCCATTTTGCATTTGAATATGGAAGCTAGAACTGTCTGAAGAATGAAGACAGGTGTCTTCTCATAAAGCCTCTTTTCCTTCACATACAAAATGTAAAAATATAGCAGGAAATACTGAGTTGTTCTTCATCAAACTTACAATGCTAATGTTTCAGTTTAGAAAAAAGATGTTTAATACCTAACAGTGATGAGTAAGAGTTGTAATATAGTTCCTCCATATGGGTGTTGTGTCTTTTGCTAATGTGGAAGAGTTTCCCCTTTTTATTTTGACTTTTTTTTTCCTTTTTTTTTTTCTATGTATTTCTTTTTTGAAGTAGAAATTTCCATTTTTTTTCTTTCCTCTGCACATTTCTAACTTCATCGCTCTAATAATGAAATAATAGAAGCGAGTAAAACAGGAGCATGTTTTGTCTTCTGTGCAGTCAGAATCTGAAAAGGTCATTAGGTGTCACGGAACCTGACAGGGACTGCTCGACTCTGCATGGATGGGAAGCTCTGCAGGGCCAGTGCTGAGGTGGGTAATGTACAGCCATATAAATCCCAACATTGACGACAGGGGTGGTAAAGGAACCCCCAGAATCTAGATTGTAAAAGCCTTGAAAAAAGACAAAGGCGTAGAGGAACCAGATGAATTGTGAAGCTCTGGCTTAAGCTAAGTTGTCCTCCATAGTGTTGTAATTCCAAACATTAAACAAAGACATATAGAGTCTAGAGTCTTTCTGTCCCTGACAGGAACTGAATTCCCTCTACTCAAGCAAAATCCTGACAAAGAACTGTATAATAAATTTTAGATGGAACGACAGAGACATCTCTTGTTGGGAAGTTATTGTATATTATTTAAGACTTAGCAATTGCTTAGCTGCAGACATACTGTTGCTTCTCTGGTTGGGTAACTTTCACATCCCGGTGAGAAAGTTTACTTACTTTACACCTGGTCTTGTGTACTATTAAACCATCACAGCAGTTGCTGAATTATTTATCTTCTTTCAGTCGGCAAAACTAGTATTCCACCCAACATGCTCCTTGTCCAAGAGGAGAAAAACGGTTTGAGAGAGAGAAAATGCATTACAAAATCTGCAGCACAAAAGTTTACATCATTAAGTATTTAGGGCTTACCCAGAGAGCAGTGGCATGCAACAGCAGTCACGTCCATAAGTGATTTTTCTGCAATCAGAATTTCATTCATTACCCAATTTTCATGCAAATCCCCTGGCATTTGAAATATGTTTCAAGGTAGGCTTCCCAAGGGCTTTCCCCGTCCCATAATAACTGATTTGCAGTGTCCAAAGACAGATCTAAATATCTTTGGCTCAAATTACTTAAGGCCTGCAAAGTGGGATCCTCTGTCATCCTCATCACATCTCACACATACAGAACTGATAACAGATTAATATCTGCTCTGCAAATATTTCACCAGTGTCTTCAGCTAAGGCACCTTGCATTATTTTTTTCTGGGGGCACCAACAGAAGAACAGGGAGGGGCTGAAGGGAAATGTATTTGCACTGTGCAAGAGAATGAGGAGGGCATGGCAAAGAGAAGGAAAGGGGAAATAAAAGAGGGTTTCTCTTAGTATTATAGGAAAAGCAACAAAGCTGGTCCTGGCAAAGTTCTCTGCTCCAATTATGTATACACTTTTATTCAATCACTGTATTGCTCTGTGTCTGACACTTGGTCAATAGTGCAATCTAGCACTGATCAGAATAAAACAGCCATCCTAGAGCACCTTGGAATTTCATTAGTTTCTTTTCAATGTTGTCTTTATAACTAGATGTTTACTTGGAAACACAAATTTAGAGAATAGTTCTGTGCTTTGTCACATAAAATTCTGAGACTCTAAACAGTGTTGTAAACATGATTTTCCCATCAGAAAAAAATGCTCTTATATGATATGTAAAAAAAAAAAATTAATATAGTCAAATCCACAGATGGATTTCTCATCTCAGAGTTTCGTCTGCTCTTCCAAGTTTTCAGAAATTTTAGAGTTTTTATTCTGGTTATTACCAAAATGATCTCATAGTCTAAGTCCATCTTCAAAAGCTTTATTAAACGCTATTTATTTATAATTTGTATTATAAATATTTTATAATATTAATTTATAATAATCATTTATAAGTTGTATTATAAATTTATTTATAATCTATATTTATTTATAATTTTAAATCTGTGACTACTGTGGAAGTGTCAATGAACAGAAATTTCTTCCACGAGTTGCCATGACAAGCTGGATATAATTCTGTTTGTCCTTTCTTTCAATAACTGTTTTGTAATTTTGAGGTAAGTGAGAACAAAACAGGAGACAGACCACTTCTTAGATTCTTCTGAAGTAAATGCTTGCTGAAGTTTTTCATAACTGATTATAGTATGGGCACGTTTGAAGTCTGCTCCTAGGTTTAAGAGATAGTTGAGACTGCAATTTTAACTGTATAGATATTTGGTAGTAAATTTGCACTGTTTTAATCTCTTGGTACTGTCTATAGAACTGTGATTAAAAATACAAGGGTTACTTTACATGATGAAGACAGTTGTGATGATGTGCTGTTTGTTCCCAGGGTAATGCAACCAGAATGTACAAATAGCACTTTATCTGTTCTATTTTGTTTGTTTGTTTGTTTTCTCCCTTCTCTCCTACCTATCTCACTGCTGTACCACAGACTGACTCATTTTACTTGTTCTTTATATTGCTACCTACCTTTCCTGGCACTCTTTTAGCTCTGCTTCTGACCTTGGCTGCACCATGCTCACAGCAAGATGAGCAAGATGAGTCCCTGTTGACAGCCACCAACCAGTAACTTTTTCCAAGATAGGTGAAAATAATATGGTCTGGCTGGGGGATGATCCAGGGCAAGAGAGTGGCCCTGCTTTGAAAGGTTGTCTGAAAGGGCGTGTTTGTCCCCAACTCTGAGATCAAATCCAAAGTAAACCTGATTTCTCTCTAGGCAAAGGCTAAGACAATCCTGCCGAGCCATCTCTAGTCCATTGCATTAATCTCATCTATAAGCATCTTTCTTAAAAGTCTACCGAACCACTCCTCCTCTATCTAGCCAACCCCTAGAACAAAAACAAGGAACACTTTTTGACTTATCTTATTCCTCAGGCTGAGCCAGGCAATTTAACTGAAACAGAAAATAAAAGGATCAACCAGAAATCCCTCTGTGATAATCAGCTTCTTTCCCTATCACCCCCAAACCCTCTTGTGATATGAAAACACTCATTGTGTAACCTTGTCTTTTCATATCCTTCATACTTTCTTTCATGACATAATTTCATCCTTAATTTTTGAAGCAGTTTCTATCCAACATTTCTCTGGTTTGTTTTCTGTTCAACAGCCCTTATGCCATATTATGCTTTTGATTATTATCTCAGTATTCTTACTTAGCTCCTCATGTTTTCATGCCCTTCAATTATCTTGGCTTTTCTCTCATAGTTTTCACTTTCTTGGTGCTTTTTTCATGATCCAGAGGAGCTTTTCTCTCTCCAGTTTTCTGCTGCAGAATAGGTACCTTCTATAAAATCTATTATTTTTTTTTTAAAATTTTCTTCCTCATTTGCCACTTTATTCCATTTAGTTGTTTTATTTTCCTTCTACGTATCTCTCTTCATTAACCCCTTTCTCTGGGTTCTTGATTATACTTGAAGCTGCATATTAAAATGGTGCTTAAGAAAAAAACTAGTCAAAAATTGGTGATCATGTGGACATCTTTGGAGCCAACCTTCAAGTATGATTGAAATGATTTCATACTGTGGAAGCCATAGCATTCTTCTACATTGATAGATGAAGAAGTAGGTCTAAGTATCAAAATGAAAAGAAGCAGGGAGGAAGGACAGTGACCTTTAAAATCCATTGTGGGTAGCTCAAGAAATGATATTATTATTATTATTATTACTATTATTGGGGTGTGTGCATTGTACATAGTCTTTTACCATTGTCTTGTCAACATATATTGAAATTAAAACAAGCTATAAGCACATATCCAATTAATGCCAAGATCAAAAAAGCCTCAGTCCTTAGGTGAGTTCTTCGCCTATCACAGGTGTGCTGGAAGAGGTTTTATGCAAAAATAGGAAAGAAAATATCCCTAAACCCTTTCCCAAATATGAAGACATTACCACTAACTAATACCTTTTTTTTTTTCTTTTTTTTGGTTAGTTGGTTGGATTTTATACAATTCCATGGCATTTAAAGGCCTAGATATATCAGTGACTTCTTATTTGAATCTGCATTCAACCTTCCTCTTAGGGGGGAAGCATTTTGATAACTCTGCATGTCCTTGTGTCCTGTTTCTTTACTGAAGTCAGGGTCATACCTTTGCCTTAAAGTAATCTTACATAAAGTCTGAAATGTAGGACACCTGAATTAGACCAAATACCTTTTCCATCTGCAATTCTTTTCAAGTAATAAAACTTTTCTATATATCAAAGTGGAAAAAGTAGTCAGAATTTTATAAGGAACAAGTTTTCTGTCGCGTTTAAACACAAAATTTAAATGGAAGTACATATGCCTAGCAGACGATTGCAGAGAATGTTCTGGTTCATTTTTACGTTTGCTTAGTTTCTCAAACAACTTTTGTCAGAAGCACTTTTAGCTTGAAACTTTTTATCTAGCTCAAATACCCTGCAGAAATTATTGAAAGGCAAATAATGACACCTCCAGCTGGTGGGCTGGGAAGTTGAGATGCAAGAGTTCAGTATTTGGGACCACATCCTGGAGTAGATATTTTAATATTTTGTAGTCCTGGGGGTATGCTGGCATACCCCAAAATTTCATTTAATAAAATTATACCTAATACATGAGACAACAGGTCTCCTTGACTTCCCTAAGACAATAATTTATTTAGGGAAGGCAAGAGACTGCACTAGGATGGCCTTGGTATGAGAACAGTAGGAACCATAGACACTTAAAATGAGTTTAGGAGTAAGTTGTGAAGGTTTCTGCTTGGGGTTCATCCTTTTGTGATTTGCTTGAAGGAACTGAAGATGAAAAAGCAGAAACCTCTGGGTTTTACCTGGTTCCAATGTTAGTTCAAATTATCAATCAATCAGCCCAAGTCTGTAAAAGCATTTTTATGCCCATTTGTATTCATTATACCCATTTGTACTTATATGCCCATTTGAACTCTTCTTGAACAGCTTTGCTCTTGAAACCACCTATATTGATTATGATTAAGAACAGATTTCTGCAGCTCTACCTAAGAATAGCTTATTTTAAATTTTACAGTTTGTTTTGTAAATGGTTAGATTGAAATTATCTTCTTTTTTCTTTTTACTTTTATTTCTTTTCAGTAAACCACTGCATAGCAACACATTTGGACAGAACTACACAATTGCTACAGGTATTAAATGAAAATAATTTGATGCTATTATCAAGCTAAAGGACAGAACGATTAATATGTTGACTACAAAAATTATATATCATAAAGAAATAAAAGAGGGGACCATGTATTTTGCTTCACTGACTGTTCTATATTAAACCAATGTGTTTTCTTGGACTGTGAATAGTATAGGCTGCTTCCTAGGAAAGACTTTGTAAACTTTTCTACTAGATTACGTTTACTTAATTTTTAATTCTAGCTTAATTTTCTTTCCAGAACAAATCTGAAATGCAGATGTCTCTAGCAGGCAACTACAGCACTTTCAAAACTGGTGGTGTCTTTTTCTGGTTCTGATAAATTTGTGTTATGGTACACTTTCAGTGGGTGAAATTTGCGAGTATATATATTATGAGGATATTCTGAGAAATTGCTTTCATTTGTTTCCAATAGATTTATTACTTTTTGACTATGGTGGCCTTTTCCTCTCTTTGGTGTTGGTAGCACTTTCAAAAAGACAAAATAAAAACAAAAAGTGGGTAAATACTAGCCTTTGCTGAAGTTTATAGAGTGAATCTAAAGTAAACGCTAGTGTTAAATATATATATATATAAGGTTTGATCTTTAAAGATAAGACAGGCACTTCACCTATAGTTCTTCCAACAGTAGATTGTGATGGTCCATAGCTCTCAAATTATAGTGACAAGGTATTCTTTATGGAGAGTTTTGTATTTTTTAATTTGCCTGGTCTGTTTGACTACTGGAAAACTGTGAAGATATATCTAATTACTGATCATTTTAATTTCTAAGGAATAGAGTTGGATGTGATTTCAGATTATCACTTAATTTTTCCATGACCTGTCGTTCTTTCTCTAATATCTCTTTACTTCTTTTGAAATTTAGAAAAGCTTTATGAAAGTAAACTAATGCTTTTGAAGTGGTAAAATACTAAGCTGAGGAGTGCCACACAGTGAGAGACAAAGAATCAAGCCTAAAAGTGAAAACAGTCAGATGGATTTTCAACACACAGAGCTATGCAAATGCTCTTTCTGCAAAACTTCAAAATATTGGTTGTAATGGACTCCAGACTTCAAGTAAGGTGTTTTTAAAAATATTAGTAATATTAGTTAGTAAACTAGTAGTTTAGTTTTTCAGTAAAAATATTAGTCTTCAACAAAAATGTCAGTAGCAACATTACCAGCTAGGTTAAAAAGTAACGAATACTAATATTTCAGCCACATCATATATACCTCAATAGTTAATCCCCTCCCCAAATTATCTGATGCTGTCAACAAAACAAACAAACAAGCAAGCAAAACAAAACACCTAGAAAGTATTGTCCAAGGGATAAAGCAGAGGTACAAAAATGTCAATGAGGTCAGTGTCTGTATAATCATCTGCACAATATAGAAAAATATGCAATGTGTTTTAAGTACAGGCTATAACGAGGAAATGTATAAGGGTTTCCCTGTCTGTCCAAACTAGAATGAGGAACAGTGCATTAGAAAAACAATAGTAAAATATTCCACCATATGCAACAACTCATGCTGGACAAGTAGTATAGTATGAAAGTACATTTACCTGGAACTCTTATCCTTGTTGAAAAGATTAAAATTGAGCTGAGTTAACTTTCCACTCTTCTTTCCATTTATCCAAGTTGCTGTTATAAAGTCAGATATAGGAACTGAGACAACAATTTTGTAGCTTTTTTTTTTTTTCTTTCCTTCCCAGCTATTAGACATTAAATTTTGTACTGGGCATTCAAAGTTGTTTTCTGCCATGAGGGTAGAGGCCTTCACACTATACTGAGGTCAATTGGTTTAAAATGTGCTGAAGGTAAGAAATATGTAATATTTTCCCCCACCTTTGTGGGGCTTTCAAACTATTTTACCTCCTTAGAGTCAAGTGTAGAAAGTCTATAAAGAAATGAATTATTAATGCTTGATTTTTTCTCAGCAACAGAATCTCTTTACCCAAGGAGTAGCATTTCTTCCATGCTTTTGGACATTTTCTTCCTTATATCAAATTCTGACCCTTTGGTAAGGTGTCTTCTTTTGACTCACAGATTTGCTGACTTTCATAAACACACTGCCTTTACTTTTAATCAGTGCAAAAGTTCAGTTTGGGGAGCTTGGTGGTCAGGTTATAATCAGAACTACATCTAACAGAACACTGGCAAAATAAAATAAAACCAAAAATCCAGTATGCAGAGAAATGTGGCTTCCAGATGAATATGGTTGGAGCTGTATTTTTAAAAAGGTTCTGCCTGCCCCAATTTGCACAAATCTCCATGTGTCGAGGAACAGAGGGATGACAGAACAGGTGGTAGCTCATTGCCAAGTGTTACATATGCTTTCTGCTTGTTCCAGAAAAGTTACAGTGGCATTGTAGGATACTTCTTTTGACCTGGATTGTTAGCTGGTGTTAATGTTCTGTGCATAAGTGCTGATGGTTTCCTATTGAGTCATTAGAGCATGTGACACTAGTTGCATTACACTGGAGATGAGGGAGAAGAGAAAGGCTCATCAGAAGAACCTTTCAAGTTGTCTGGGCTTGGATGAAACTCAGACTTTATTATTTTTTTTTTAATAATATTAGTTTCTTTGTAGAAGCTGTTTCCCCTCAAGGCATTAATTCTGACCTTATTCAGACTATATGGGCTGTAGTTTGGAGCTGTGCAGAAAAAACAGCTTGCTTATAAATAGAAAATTAAACATATTACTAAACATTAGCCTAGAAGTTAACCACTCTGTTCATGATTGATATGACTGTGATATGGCCATGAAGGCCATCTAAATATTTCTCCTCATATTCATGAATTTAAAAATCTCATTTTGCAGACCAAATATAAAACCACACAGAAAACTCCAGAAAGTTCAATGATCCATGTAAAGTTTTGGGTGGAGAAAGACTTTGAACCCAGAGTTCTCTAAATAAGAGACTAAAGTAATCATCTTGATATTTCTTTCCTCATCCAGCTGATAGAAGTGGGCTGAGATTTAATGTAAAGAAAACAGCAAAGCCAGTGGGACAGTTCTGGTCCAGAGGTGCAGGTTAGTCTTCCCCAAACCCAGAGACAGTGTGATGAGAATCATTAGACAAGATGAAGTCTAAATATCCCTCCCAAGCGAGGCAATGAATATTTTCATTCTTTCTGGACCAGAATAGATCCAGTGGTGCAAAATGATGTAGTAGAGGATAAGATTCAGGTTCAGTGTTGCTGAACCCTTATGAAAGGGTCTTGGGACCATTGGGAGCATTGTGTCGTCACTGCAACACACAGTGTACCAGGATAGGGAAGTACCATTTCCAGACAGAATTAACCACAAAAGGAATTCTCTCCCTTAAAAAATGACCCCTTTTGCTTCCCTCATGGAGGAGAATGCTTGAGATATTCTTGCATAGGTCCCTGCTTTTCAAAAAACATTGAAGTTTCTGTCAATGCACATCTCTACCTCTGAACCCCAAACCACACTTTTATTTTCTCTTGATGAGATGGAACAAGAAGGAGCATACAGACATACATATTGACCATATATATGTCATGTCAAAACCAGTGATTTTTATTCATTAGTGCTCTTTGGCTCATCTCTAGTAGTTTCCAATACCTTGCTAAGTATTTAAATTCATGTAAACATTTTTATCTGTCATTTATTTATTTGGTGTATAGCCTTTCCCATTTACACAGAAAGACATCAATTGTTATAATTAAATATTTAATTATTTTACATGTGAACACATGTAAATTAGGTTATCAAAGCCTGCTTTATTTTTGAATTTGTATTTCTTGAATATACCTATTCTAAAAAACAAAGCCGAAGACAAATTTCCTAGAAATCTCAACCATGGAGCATTTTTCCGCTGTCCTGACAAATATTGAAGTGCTCTTTGAGAGGTGGTTGACTTGCAGAGCAGATCAGTAATGCTTCAGTAATTACTATGTTTAGTGAAAGTCCCACCATTTTCTTTCTTTTCTGCAGCCACTCAGTAGAAGTAACAAATCCATTTCCTTCTGTACAGAATTTTTACCCCAATTTAATATTTGAGACAGTTTTTAAGGTTTCAGCACTGTACAACGTATCAGTTTCATGTTTATGTTTCACATGTCTTGCTGAGTGTGCTATAGCACTCATTACTGCATTGTTTACTCTTCAGCAAAGAGAAAATAAGGAGCAGCCAGAATACAGCCCAAGTAACATTGTCTAAACATATGATAAATCTTGTTTGATATACTGTTCTGAATGCTTCAGTGAACATTGTTACATAGCTCACTCATAAACTGCTTTAAAATCTATTACACTGTTTTTAAAATAATACTTTAAGAAATTCTTTTAAAAATACCACTCGTATCCAATAGACCCAATTCTCCTACAGAGAAGAGAGAAAGAAACTGGTAGAGTCCAAATATTACTCTACAGTAGAATATTTTACACCTTCTTTTGTTAGCATTGTTGACTTCCCAGTTCTTTTTCAGAATTTGCTCCTCCACTCCTGCTTTGCTTTGCTTTTCCTTGTATATACAGCTAGGGACAGGGATATGACATATTGCAGATAACATCCTAACATATTAGATAAGGATGTTCAAACATAGTGATAGATCCTGTTGTATGATGATATATCAGCACAGCTCAAAGATAGGAATTTTAATATATTGTATTATAGAATCACTTAAGCTGACTAAATGATAGCTCTGGGGGAATGGAATAGCTTGCAGCTTTTGGAAAGGGTTAAGAGACCTTGCAATGGGAAAGAAATATCCAGGTGCTAAAGGGAAACAGAAATAACAGTTGTAGTTGAAATTAACCCAGTAAGGAAAAAAAAAAAAAAAGTCACTGATCTGTTTGAGCAATTCTTCTGAGAGACAACTCAACGAATGCTCCTTTGATGAAGAATGAGAGGTACCAAATATTTGTGACACTCCAAAACAAGCCTTCTGAATGGCCCTCAATGAAAATTTTCATATATTTTTCCTGAATGTAAGCTATTAATACTTGTTATTAGATACTCTGATGGTGTCAGCCTGCACAATTTTTCTTAAACCTCTGAATCATATCTCTGCCATGTGATAAAGAACAAAACCTTTCCTAGGATGATGGAAAAAGGAAGGAAGAGGGTGACAGGTATGATTGGCTTATCTGACCTGCAACCTTACATCTGATAATTATGTTAGAGAGTGATGCGGAAGTGCAAGCTGGAGGTGAGGTAAATGTCCCTGGCAGTCTTTCCTGATGTTCACCCTCTGTCACCCATCAACCTGGATCCGTCAGATCTGAAGAAGGACCTGGGGTGGGAAGCATTCACAATGGATTTATTATACTCATCAGACTGATGCCCATGGATAAACATCTGTCTCTCTTTTGCTGTTCTAAGTGGGCCATGCCTGGGAAGGGTAGCTTAGTACTATTGAACTAGATAGAAATTATGTTGTAGGACTCATACCCATACAGAAGATGGGCTTGGTTGAAGGGGCTTGTAGGTCCATTTTATTTATAACTCATCATTTTGAACAGTATTAACTGTATTAAAATGTTTTCTTTCTTCAGATACAAATTATTGAATACTTTAAGTATGAGAAGGGTCTATATGCCTTTGCTTTAACAACAAAGATAACATGCTTTAAAGAGCAAGGCCTCACTTAAACCAGATCTCTGGAAATAATGGCAGAATGTGACTTTGGAAATCCAAGTAGGAACCGTTGTGGCCACTTCATACCTAATGCAATTACTGCTGTAAGTTCTTTGGGGCAACAACTAGTTCCTACGTTTGTCCAACAGGAAGGGTGTTGAAGCTCCCCTGGAGGAGGGTGTGCTTGGACCGACCCTGTGAAGAAAGCTTGCAACACACGGGCCAAGCTCTTCACCCATACATTGTACTTTAGGACCTTCTGTTTTGGAGGGCTGAATTTGGGACATCTTTGTGTCTGACTTCTCGTACAAGACAACCACATCTTTTCACACCCAGACTTTTGCACAAAGCTCCATGAAGTGGGTCCCCTACATATGCTATGGACTTGTGCTACTTAAAGTACTTAAGAGTACACTACTCATGGCATTTACTACAGCATCCATTTTCTAAAACAGTTCGAATAATTAGATTATATAGTTTTTCATAAGCTGAGATACCTAGAATTACAAGACACTTTCGTTAACATATTTTAATGATGGAAAGTATTTACCTCCAAGATTTTTAAATAGGCAAGCAGAATTATATTTGAATTGTTGGATTTGTTTATGAAAGAATAAGTCTCATCGATGTGGACAGATAATTTAATTCAAAGATATCACATCAGTGTTGAATTTGGCTCTAAGTACTAAATGCACCACACTAACTGTATTTATATTTGGCTTTCATGTATACTCAGTTCTGGCAAGCGTATCTCGTGGGCACCTGCTTGACGCAGAGATTTATGGAGAATGCCAACATTTGGTCTTGATATTTAAAAACAATTTGTTAATTGTCAAGAAAAGTAAACTGTTAACATCTTTATTTACTGATGAGACAACATATCAGTACTGGAACGTGTTCAAAATGGACAGCCATTTACTAGTCCCTAAAGCAATGAAGATTTTAAACTGCAGACTTTTTTTTTTTTTATTTTATTTTATTAACAAATCTTAAGTAGATATTTCATTTTACTAAGGGACTAGATATTTCCATTTTTATTAAATGTTATAAATATCTCATGTCAGAGAGAGATTTTGGACCCCAAGAAAAGATAAATAAACTCTCTCTGTTTTACCCTTTCCTTCTAATCACTTCCATTTCTTTCCTTCCAGGTCAAGTCTTCTATGTCATGTCTTAGTGCATCTAAAAACTATGGTTTTCCAAGTTGCAGACCTTATGTATCTAGGTGTATGCATGTATAGAGGCATTGGAATTATTTACAAAGCTAGAATTACAAAAGCAGTCCCATGTACTGGGTAGATCTGTGGCAGCAGGCAGAGAGAAGTATTATCAGAAAACAATGTAGTGAAGATGGACTAAACAAAGGGAAGTCAGCCACAGCCGTACAAACAACCTAGTGGAAGGCGCTTCCAAGCAAATCAGTGTTTCAGCCCGTATGTGTGAGTGCAGATTTGAATCAGCTCCCCTGAGTGCTTGATAACAAGCTGCCTGGAGGTCAGTGTGGTCTTGGAGAGCTTTTGGATAAGCAGCTCCATGCTGCTGTAGCTACATGGCTATCTGTTTTCAAATTCAGGAGTTTTAATGTAGATCAATCTGTATATACAAGCTGCAGCCACACCACTGAAAGCAGCATTGTCAGTCAGTCACTGTGGTCCTGTTTCACAGAAAGGTCACAGCAGATGCAACTGCCTTGCCTGAAATGAGAGGCTGGCTGCAAAAATAGCTATATTCCAGTAGAAGTTTATTCTCCAGCAGAGCTCCTCATGTTTTCCCAGTTATTTCCCATCTCCCCCCATCTTGCCTTCCTATTTGCAGTGAATGTTATTTTTGTAACCATCTTCTTGCGGCTTCCTTGGTTAAAGAATGCCAAAGAAAACTGGTTTCTCTATGATACTACTTTGCATATATCTAATGTGCATCACCAGAAGGAAAGGAAAAAAACAAGTAGGTGCCCCAGG